>NC_048288.1:4654219-4736719 GCF_009762535.1 Notolabrus celidotus | reverse complement strand
TGCAACCAACACTGGCCTATATTTAACTGTTAGAGAGGAAGAATAATTAAGTGTCTCCTGATCAGGGATACAGCTAAATGAGTCTGGTTTTTGAATTTAGCTATTAATTGGAAGCCAGTGTAACCAATTAGGGTCACTGGATGAATGAGTCTCTTGTTTATCTATAAAAAATACACCCAGTCGTCCCAAAAACAGCTTGTCCCCCATAATATAAAGATAAATCAGAATTTTTCAGGACACATTTTAGGACAAAACTATTACAATCAACTTTAAAACATCACAATAGGAGTAAAATGAACAGAAGAAGTATCATATAAGGAGGATGTGGAGAAAGAAACACAGAAAGAGACGTTTGGAAAGATAAAAAACAGACATATGGGAGATGGAGGCAATGGAGGATGTATTGAAAGTGTCAGCGCACTGAGTATGTGTGTCCATATGTGTGTGTGTGTGTGCCCTCTAGCTGTATAATGACCTGCTCTGAGACCACTCGCTCCCCTTCCCAGTCTCCCCCTAAGGGCCCATAACCGCCATGCCGGGTCATTATGTGCCCGTTGGAGGACTCAGTCGCAACAGCACACAAGAGCAATGCCATCTCTGAGAAACTGGACGCCGAGGCTCCAAAATGGCTGAATTCATTAGCTGGGGCCGAGCTGCCTTTAATTTGCTTCCTTAGGGCTCAGATGGTGCTCATTAAAGGGGTGAGGGAGTTAAAAAAATGTCTTCTTTTACATTACTGTTTATCTTAAATCACAGGCGGTATGAAAACAGAGCATCAAGAGGAGCTGTAATTGCTAGGAAAGAAAATATGTGAAATATATGAGAACTGCTATCATAACTAGACTTTAAAACTAATGCTATGTAGCCCTTAGCTCGTGGATGCTGCAATAGACCCATAGCTGTGCTGCATGAAATGATAAAAGGACAAGATACAGTGTGTATCCGGTGTAGCTGTGGTAGTAATGCAGCCTTAATGTTTTGCGTAACACCCATGACTGCCATGTCTCCCCTACTTAGCCGTGATGTTGATGCTGATTTCTTCTTACAACCCTGGTCATGTCCCCTGTGAGACCACGTGCATGTGTGTTAGTGTGTGTGCGCGAGCAATAGGGGCCCTGTGATGTCACATTCCTGCGCCGCGCGTGGCTCTAGTTTGGCCTCTAGGTTTTAAAGGGGAAAGCTTTGAAACATTACACCGTCCCACACAGTCACAGCCAATGCACACACTCACACACATACACACAGTCAAGGGCCAGTGGTAATACTGCCAGGGTAATAACCTCACAGACTTACTGATCCCCCCCCCCCTTCTGTTCTCTCACCCTCAAATCTTTATTTACCCTACTCTCCCTCTCCATCTCCCTCTCTCTTCCCTCGTTCTCCCTGTACCTTTCCCCCCGAATTTCAGCGCGTTTAACAAGCATTTAGATCTTAACCAGATGTTGTTAATGTAGCATGTCTAAAATACTAAACATCAACCCAGCGGAGAGGGGCTCCAGCTCCTGCACAAGGCCTGGGAATAACTGACACACACATGCACACACACCTGCCTTCGCTCACACACACCTACACACACAGGAATCACTCTGCACATAACACACACATCTACTCCCACACGGCGTTCAATGTATTTCACGCACAGAGGCCCACAGCCCACATGCTAACATGTAAACAGACACACACCAGCACAAGCAAACACACGTGTTTCCATCCGCCCACACACACCCACCTTATTGCTGAAAACACACGAGAACTTATTACAGCTCCAAAAAAAAAAATAGATCTATTGTTTCAGGTCGACTCTGAAAGCCAGACAATAGGATTGTCACATTTAATGCGCTCCTGGTGTGAATGTCAATAAGTTGAACTGACAGAATAAGCTGAAAAAATGACTTTTGTGTAAAAAACGCTTGTATCAGCAGCTCCAAATTTGCTTTGTTGTTGTCAATTACGACTTCCTGAGACGCTTCATTGTATTTTCTTTCGCTCAAATTGCCCGCACGGCTGTCTTGCCGGCGACTAACAAAACACCTATTACTCCTTTGAAAAAAGAGGAGAAAAAGAGAGAAAATCATATGAATAAACATAGCTAAGATTAAAGGCTTGCATGTCTTGCTTGCTGCGCAGACAGAAAGTGTTGTTTCGTGTTAAGAGGGGTTTCATTTTCAGCGCTGTGAGCACTGGGGGGGATGCTGTTAATGATTCTTTAATAGCAAATACAAAAGGTTTTCACAGGACAGAAATATGGCTTCAAAAGGTTCAGTGGTGGAAAAAAAATCTGCCTCAACACCTGGCTTTATACAAAAGGCTAGCACACCTACTGTACACCTCCACGTGTGTGTGTGCACACACACACCTGCATCTTACACAACAGCCATATTGCATTTCGGCTGTTTGAATCACCTTAGGCTGAGTAGGTGAATTGAGGAGGTGGCACGGCAAGCTTACAGAGGGATTTAGGAATAATTTGAAAAGAAGATTCCACTCCTCTGTTTCATCTCCCCTCATCTCTTTTCTTTATTTTCTGTTTTTCCGGGTCTTTTATGATTCCTCGGCCCAATATTTATCCAGCCCCTGATTATAAACATCTGGACGATGGGCCAGTCTGCACAGCGGCAGCCGGAGAAAAAAACCCCACACACTCTAAGAGAGTCACACACATTGAGGAAATATCACACACGCTCGCCAACGTGACCCTGTCAGGTCCAGAGAGGAGGACAGACAGAGGGAGGGAGGGAGGGACAGAACGAGAGAGAGAGAGGGAGGGAAAAAGTCAGACCAGACACAGACAGAGACACAGAGAGAGAACTAGTAGCTGAGGGTTAATGGCCTTCCCATCTCTGTGATAAGAATTCATTCTGTTCTATTACCAGCACTTATCTACAGACGCTGCTGTCTTTCCCTCTCTCCCTCTCCCTCAAAACACACACACACACACACAACCACACACACACACACACTCACAGACACACGCACGCACAGCGAGGGTCCGAGATCGATAGATGAACCTAATGAAGAAAGCAGCTGTTTCTCGGCATACCTGCTCAACTCTATCAGTCCAACAAGATCTCCCTGCCGCATTCACCCATCTATCTATCCATCCACCCATCTATCTATCTGTCCATCTATTTTTATATCTTTTCACACCGCTATCCATCCATATACCCGGCCTATCTGTCCCTCAGTGCCTCCATTTATCCCTCTATCTATCCATCTATCTTTACACGGTAAACAAAGATACCAGCAGGATAGACAGAGTTTCCAATAGACCAGACTGGTCCTTGTCATGTATTCAAGGTTTATTTATTTTCCGGGAACTAATACGAGGAAGGGAATCTAATAAAATGGCTGCCATGGTTTAAGAGAATGGCTCTTTTTGGTCTGCTGTGTGTGTGTGTGTGTGTGTGTGTGTGTGTGTGTGTGTCTATGCTTAAAATAGGCCTGTGACGGGCAGTGGCCAAATGGATAATGCTTAAACAGATCTTTAT
This sequence comes from Notolabrus celidotus, assembly GCF_009762535.1. Taxonomy (NCBI): domain Eukaryota; kingdom Metazoa; phylum Chordata; class Actinopteri; order Labriformes; family Labridae; genus Notolabrus; species Notolabrus celidotus. The sequence goes on along the minus strand of NC_048288.1, from coordinate 4,733,231 downwards.
CCTATTGGGCTACTGTCCCGTTTTTAGCAGCACAAAAACCATCTGCTTCCAGAGCCACCAAAAACAAGACTGTAATCCTGGGATGGAAATCAAAGAAAAGATATGAGCAGATAGAAAGGAAAGATGAAAACACAGCTACGGGATCATGAATGTGAATTTTTAATTGGTTTATTTTTGTTAAATCAAATTTAGACTTTAAAACAAATAAAACGTATTGGATCTTCATCTTACAGAAAAGCACATTAGTGACATGTTATGAGATAATACTTTGCAACTTACTGTAGACATAACTCTTCACTAAGATGAAACGATATCTGCATGGGTCACATGTAAAGCCTAAAAGTGGCTGCTGGTTTCCTTTCATTCTTTTTTTCTGCAACACTTTGCCATCACTACAATCTTTTAAACAGATATAGAGGTGAGGCTGGAGTGCAACATTAGTACATACAAATGTCATATTCTGACAATAAGGGAGTGCAAAACACAAATGTGTGCATCATGAGGCCCTTGTTATGTGTTGAGGTTAGAAAGGATGGCATGACTCTTCATCATAAGAAGAAAGGATAAGAAGAAGGGATAAATATCTTCAAGGCCAAATATTAATTAGGTTGCTATGAATCATCTTCAAAATAACCAGATGGAACCTGTAATATGTGTAATGCACACACATGCTCACACACATGAAAACACAGACCTGGGGCAACCGCCCCCGGAGATGGTATTCGCAGACGGTTACAAATAAGAAGTGTTGGCTTTCCTCTGACTTTCTCCAAAACATGCAAAAAATGTCCATTTCATTACTGGCTAAACAATGTCATATGGGCCCCCACTGGCCCTAATAGAAGCAGACAAAGACAGAGCAGCACACATATGTTTCGAATAAATCAGATTACTGAGCGAGAGTGGGGGAGAGAAAGAGTGAGAGAAAGAGGGAAAGAAAGAGAGACACCGCCAGACACTTAGAGGATTGACAATATTCCCTTTTCTTGCTACCTCGACCCCCTCCTTTTTCCTCCCTTTCCTCCACTTTCTTAACTCCCCCAACCCCCGCCCCGCCCCCAGCGGGATCTGTTTTAGATTTGAGCCAGTGCTAGAGCCATATCTCTCCCTTATCTCTGCTAGCCGTCAGAAAACAGAAAGCTCCATGTTTCCATGCATTAGACTCCCGGCCCCTGACACGCCACTTGAAAATCTCACAGCCCCTCAAAATGGTTGAGCAGGAAAATAAAAACAGCAGAGATATCATTTAATCAAATGAAATGCAGGTTACCGGTTTGCATTGATATTATTTTTTATTTTCAGAAAGCGCTCTGATACAGTGTCATATCAGAGGAAATGTCAGCCGTGAAAATTATGGAAATGCATTTTTGGCATTGTGACGACAAATGTCAACCAAAATCCCCCAAAATGAGATCAGTCTTTGAGAGGCACAGAGCGTCATTAACCGTCTCTGAAAAGCCATCAGAATCTGAGGGACTGTGACATTCTTTACCCCCCCCCCCCCCCCCCTGACCACCTCTGATAAATCGCCCTCCATGAAGATATCCTGTCGTGTTTTTTGGCTCCAATTACGCCAAAGCTCCTCTCCGATGAGTGTAAAGAGAAGTATTGATTCCCTGTAAAGTTGTTACAAAAAAAGAAGAAAGCGCAGACAGGGTGGGGAATATGTTAACAATTTGAGGAAAAAGGAAAAATCTATATTCAAATGACTCCTTTTATTGATTTATAATTAAGTCTTAATTGCGGCTAGGCTTGGACTCTCAAACCGCTCTGTGACGTTAGCCGGGGAAAGCAGATAGGGGAACATTATTGATACACTTTAACAGTGGTGGTCGCCCAGACATTGATTCAGCCGTTTTGCGGTGCCTTTGGCATGCTCTGAGGGCCTAAATGCACAGAAACACACACACACACACACTTTACTGAGAGAGGCTGCACACACACCTACATACACACACAAACACACACTTAGTGAAGTAACACAGCATAATTAACCTTCATCTGGGAAAAGTCAGGTCTGCCTTATCTGCAAACTTGATTCTGCATGTGTGTGTGTGTGTTAATGTGTGTGTGTTGTAATTACTCCATTAGGTGTGGAACTGATTGACTTCAGATGGTGAAGGTGGAGGTATTATTGTAAACAAAATAAGAAAGGTGTGGGTGTGTGAGGAATGAGAGCTTATTCAGGCCTGCATGCAGACAGCTCTCATGTGTGTATGGGTGTCTCTTTATGTCCTACTTGTGAGTGTGTGTGTGTGTGTGTGTGTGTTCATGCTCAAATGTGTGTGTTTTCGTCCCAACGGGCCTAATCAGGTATCAGATACCTTTTGTTTTGGGAGCTCATTGATGGATGAAATCTTTATCTGTGCTATTGATCAGGAGGGCGCGGGTCCTAAACTGTCTGTCTAGCTGCCTGCCTGCTCCGGCTCTAACAAGATTGCCAGGGCCGAGTATATCAGTTAACATTTAATCAATGGCAGCTTAAGACACTGGGGCTAAGGGAAAGAAGCCCACCGCTTCAGCCCCCTGCCCCAAACCATTACCCTGGATTGAAGGGGAACTATACTTCTGTGTGTGTGTGTGGGATCCAGATGATTACAAAGGATTGGGTCTGGTTGATCACATGTCTTCAGGGGACAGAAGTGTGTGTTTGTGAGTGTGTGTATGCGTGCGTTTGTACGTCAGTGTTTACAGGCATGTGAATACCGGCTTGTCGATACATGTTAATATGCCAAAAAACGCCAGAGGGGCTGGTTTGTGCTACGTTTCCATGCCGCTCCGAAGAAAATGGGAAAACTGAACAAAGTGACTGATGTGTTAGAAAAAATTGCTATTAAAATCAAGTGAAGGCCTCAAATTGAACACGGCTGTATGAAAACACACACACACACACACACACACACATACACTGCTGAGGAAAGATATGACATATCAGGCAATGCGTGATTTTATTTTTTCTGCCTGGCTTGCAAAAAGCCCCCTGATGGTAAAATGCAAAAAAAGGAGAGTCAGCAAAAAAGAAATATGATCTCTTAGACATTTTCTCCCCGCTTTTTATTTTACCATCAGCTCATCTTTCTGTAAATGAAACCCCATCAGATCTAAGAGGCAGATCCTTCGTCTCCCATCTCCAATTTTTCCTTTCATTTTCCTATTCACGCTATCGCTGGACCTCATCATCATCACATCTCATTTCAAGAGAATTAAAGATGTACTTACACTATTTGCCTATGTGAGTGTGTGTGCAGGTTCAGAGTCAGTATGTGTGTGTTTGTCAGGGGGTTGCTCTGACGGGGGAAGCCCCTCTCACGTCCATGCCTTTCGTCCAAAGCCTGGGAGATTCCCACCACCGAAAATCAATGTGTGTGAGAGCATATGTGCGCCTGTGTGTGTGTCAAGGTTTTGTAAGACAAATCTCTCCAGCGTGCGCCGCTTTAGTGCTATTGAACCAGGCTTCGATCACTCGGCCACTGTGAATAATGCAAGGGAGGCTACTGCTCACTTACAGCACAGGATGCTTGCATGTGTGTGTGTGTGTGCGCGCGCACGTGTGAGTGTGTGACAGGATGGTCCTTTTTCCCTCTTGCAAATGCAACAGGGCAGTTCTTCGACGTTCCTCCACTTGGCCCTCTTAATCTCGTGTCAGATACAGGAACTCCCACATTGATACTGTCTCTTTGAGTGTGTGTGTGTGCGCGCAAGTGTGTGTGTGTGTGCAGGCGTGTGTGTACGCTGGAGGCTTCTACAGTAGACGGGAAGAGCTTAACTCAAGCAGACAGCTCAGGCCTGCACTTTGACACACCCTGACTCATTACATACAGCCGGCACACAGCGGAATATTGTCATTAAAAAAGACAATTAGATACGAAGTCAAGGGAGCATCACTTACACACACATGGACACACACGCCTGCACACACACACAAGCCTGCACACACACACATTTACACACACACACACACACACACACACGCACACAGCTCAAGAAATATAGGTGAACACTCTCGTCTTCATATCCCCAGGTATATAAAGCGGAGATATTAATAATCAGGATGCTGCAGAGTAATTAAAATGATTTCAAATGATGAGTGTGTGTGTGTGTGTGTGTGTGCGTGTGTGTTTAAGCATATGTGTGTGTTTTTTGTTAATTAAGCTGAATGATCTGATATGACACACACCGTAATGCTTTAATGGTGTCCTATACTTGATGTAGCTGGAGGGGACAACAGTTGACGAGTCTATAAGGAGCGACAGGACAATGCACACACACTCACACACACTCACACACACTCACACACGCACAAACAGAGCTGCTTATTGGCCCTGCCTAAGAGGAGCATCTCTTTTTGCGACATAATTATCTGTGTCATCACTTATTAGGCAATTAAACAAACATCAGTTTCTATTTCCTCTCCCTCCATCTCTCCTCTCTTCCTATTCTGCCTCCTCGTCCTCTTCTCTCCTCTCCTCTCCTCTTCTTTTTTTTTTATTTAATCTTCTCCTTCCTCCTCTCCTCTCCTCTCCTCTCCCTCTGCTCCTCATCCTCCTCTCCTGTGTGACTCCAGACAAGGTTTCAATTTCAGCATGCTGATTGTCTCATTGCCGACTCTATGCATGTCTAACACTTACTAGCACTCTGGGGACTGGCAATACACACCATAGAATGCCTATTACACTCCCACACGTTCCTGGTGAGTGTGTGTTCGTGTTTGTGTGTGCGGTGTGTGTGCATGTGTGTGTGTTTGTGTGGCAAGGGGTGATGAGGGTGTAAAATGCCTATTACGCTGAGAGTCTGGTCTCTCTTACACTGGAGAGAATTCTCTGGCGCCTAAAGAGCAGAAAATTGCAACGCTCCTCTTCCTCACTCCCCATTAACCTGCTTTTGAAACAAAGGCCTGACCAATGTGTGTGTGTGTGTGTGTGTGTGTGTGTGTGTGTGTGTGTGTGTGTGTATTCTTGCCCATTAGCCCCATGTGCCATCATAGGTACGGCACATTGTGGGCTCAACCAAGCAGAAACACCAGCGTCTCATCTGCATATACGTTGACTTTTCTTTGTTTCCATTATATTTAACCATCTTTTGGTGGCTACTTTTAGCTCACTGCACCTTTACACGACAACACCTTCTGCTAACCTCCTTTTTTTCCTCTCTATTCAATCATCCACTTAAAAAAAAGGACATTTTTATGCCCCCAAAAATGAACTTGTCACTCATTTTACCGTCTTCTTTTCTATCCGTCATCAAAGATGGCAAAGGGAGAAGAGACGGCATCTTTCTGAGGAGCGTCAAGATGACTAAAGCAGCGGGCATATTTGTCTAATTTGCACAAAGACATCCACATCAAAGCACAAATCAAGACCCCGGCTCATTCAATGGATTTTTATCAGTCTATCCATTTCTTGCTCTTTTTTTCTCTTGCATCCTTTTTTCTCCCTCTCCCTGTCACATTCCTCTTTCGCTCTCTATTTTTCAGAGCGTTATTAGAACATGATAAAAGCGAAAGGGATGTCATGACACGGGACCCCCTGTTAGCATTAGGAGGTGGGAGAGAAAACGAACGAGAGAACGAGAGGGAGGGGAAAAAAGGGAGAGAAAAGATGAAAGAGATTTGTCTGGAAATTATTGCTCACAAGGCATTGATTCTCTGCTTTAATCTCACACAGTGTGCTCAAATTTCCTATTAGGGAGATGAAGAAAAGGAGAGAGAGGGAGATGGGTCTTATTCACATAGGTGCGGAGGTGAAACTTGGCATGCCTCTCGGTGCTTCTTTGGGCAGACAAAACGTACTATTTCCCATATTCTGTAAAGAAAAACAAGGTCTAGAATCTATTTTTCACTTCGCCGTCTTGCTTTCCATTAGTCGGCTGTAGGTAAACATGGGAGAGAAACAACTACTGCTGCTGAACTGCTGGAGGGTCACATACACACATGTACACGACAAGCCACTGACAGCTGCTGTAGCTGCAAAGCTTCCCCCGGTTAGCGACGATTAGCCTTGGCTATAGGTAATCAATAGCAGCTATCAATTCCATACCTCCAACTGATGGATGAGGTAAGGAAACGGAGGAGAGTGAGGAAGAAGGGAGCGATATAAGGAAAGAATTTGCCGCTGCAACAAGAAATGGCACACATTCTACCTGACAATAACGTCCTGAAGCAACGTTTCCTCTTTGTGCGACTGTGTGTGCATATAGGCTGCTTTAAATGTCCATCTGTGAATTGAATCATCGCGGTTTGAGATTAGTAGCTGCTTGGACCCAGCCAGCGTATTGCCTGGTTACCAGGGCTCTGGCTCCTCACAGCCCTCCTCCCATCAGCGGATTGTTTGTCTTAATGCTGTGTGACATGGCCCATTGTTTTGTCCATCTGTGGTTAAGAGTCAATGGACAGAGGGTGTATGAGGGGGATCGGGGAAGAGAGAAGAATGGAGGTGAGGGAGAAGAAAATAAAGAGGAGCTGGAGTGAAAAGGAAGGAGAGGGGGTGGAGGCAGAAAAGGGAGAAACAAGATGCATAGAAGAGCTGAAAGGTGAAAGAAACATGCAATAACCCTGTGATTTCAATATGGTCCTCAGGACTCCTTTTCCAGGACCTTCCTGAGGCGTCCGCCTCCATATGGACGAGGCCTCAAGTTCAGTGATATCACCGACGTGAGAGGGATCCCGGCCCTGTGACGCCAGGCCCCCCTTCAAAGGGTTAAGTCATATTTAGTATGCGTCCTCATAGCCCCACGGCTTTGTATTGTAAATAAGACTAATGTGGCATTGGTCAGGTATGCTAATTCAGATAATCAGTGCAATTTCTGCAAATTATAACTGTCAGTGCGGTGGGCACAGAACCTTGGCGGAAAACATGAGGGAACAATTTAGCCCGGGTAATACCCCTCCACCAAAGAGCTGCTCAACTCAAAGAAAAACAATCGGCCTGAGCCCATACCGCCCCGACACACCATTTCAAAAATAGTTTATGGTGAACGAGGCTCTTTTTTTGAGGCACAAGTCAGCATGCTGCCCTTTTTTTTCCCTATGTGCACACACAGACCGCAAAGTAATTATAATTCGCTTGGATGGAATTATTCAAAAAATGACCACATCTTTTACTCCCTCAGCCATAGAGAATATGGTTTTGGGAAATTTAGGGGTAAATTGCTACTTGCCGAAAATATAATAATATACATATATGAATGTGTCTTATTTTGATTTGACAAATGATTTAAAATGCAGCGCATTGTCTCCAACTAATTGTACGGCAATAAAAAGCAGCATACTTCACTAAAATCCTCCTGGGTAAAATCACATCACTCTCATCAGAATAGTTCTCTCCAGGAACGGCGTTTAGCTCATATTGGGCACATAAAAAAAACATTCCAGGTTTTTATTATGCGAGGAATGGATCCCGCCTGCCTGAAATCTGTGGACTCTACCTTTTATGTAAGTAAGTTGAACAGTGAATGAGAAAGAAAAGGTCAGATATTATTTGTTAACTGTAGGTAATAAGCTGTTTGTAAGAAAATCAATGTGCAATATAATTGGCTGCCCTTACCTATTAACCATGTAATCTAAACGCTGATGTCTAATGGATCCCTGCATTAAAGGATGGAAGGAAACAGTAACTAAAAACAGGAAGAGACTATCCTCTGTCCTCTCGCCTCACCCCCTGCATCCTTACTTGAGAAAGAAAATGGCCACCACTGCGCTGACTCCAGCGGTTAGCTGGATCTGGGTGTGTGTTGCATCCTTTCTCTCACTCCTCCGACCATCCGTGACTGTTTATGTAATGGCCACAAATTACTGAGACAAACCCTGGAAATAGACTTCTGTCTGAGGAGAGAAGAGAACCGCTGGAATGGCGAAACCAGCCCCGCCACCCAGAGGAAAAAAAAGTAGAACATGAAGGAGTGAAAGTGAAGGAGGAGGGAAAACCTAATACGTCTAAAGATGCCCCGGTGTCATCACATTGAAATGCTCTTTGGGAGACAGCGAAGGCCTTTCCCACGATGAGAACTGAATGATCGTTTTTAGTGCTTTGACTCAAACAGTTTGGGTCGGCGCAATTGGAAATAAGCAACATGGCACATGTGCCATCACATCGTCCTCGCAGCACACACACACGAATTTACATCCACTTCCGCACACAAGCACATGCAGCTGTAATAAGTGTCCATTAGGCTTGGTTTTTAGCCTTCAGCAGCTATGTAAATGGTTAGCACAGCTACACTAATTTGACCAGAAACCCAAAATGTCCCAGAGCCTTATCACTCAGAGAAAACAAAAGACACCGGATACACACACACACACTCACACGTACACATCCACATAAAAGTGTTGTTGGTCTCTCTAAGTCCAAAGAGGTCTTTTGTTTAAAAGAGGGACTCACACAAAGAGGGTCCTCTCTCTCCCTCTGTAATGCATGTTGGGTGGTGGCGGTAGGGTGTGTGTGTGTGTGTGTGTATGTGTGTGTGTGTGTGGGGGGGGGGGGGGTTATAGAGGGATGGAGATGAGTGGGTGGTGGGGTGGTGGAGGGATGGATGACAGGCTGGGCTCTCAGAAATAATTACCTCCATAAGATCCCATCTCCCTTTTCCTTTCTGTGAGGGACAGAGGGAGCAGAGGGGAGGGAGGGAGAGAAAATGACAGAAAGTAAAGTATGCAGAAAAGACCCTTGTGTTTCTGCTTGGTCTGGCTTATGAGGAGCTTTACACATGATGGAGCACAAGGCTAATGGGCGAGGGTGCTTACATGGAGAAACACTCACGCACACGTACACAAACCTACTTCCAGTGTCACTTTACAGCAAAACAAATGGTGAGATGGTCAAGAGAGAGGCGGTGACAGAATAACAGCCAGTCAGAGAGAAATCATTGTAACAACTTGACTTCAGAGACTGTTAATGTCTCCAAAAATCCGGCTAAACAAATTGGTCAAATTATAAAATCGATGATGGAATACCCATGACTTGCAATCTGTCATATTTTGTTTTTTCTTCTTGGATTTCACTAAACAGCTCCATTCAGGGCCTAACGTCATTACAGAGTGGAGAAGAGCAACAAAAAATCTAATTTCTCTAACAACTTTTGGACGACCCTCAAAGCAAAATGGCCTCTAAGTCCTCCATGTTGAGAGGCAATTCATTTATGCTTGTCCCTTTGATGCAAACTGGCATTTTTTTCATAAACTCAATTTTCTTTAACACTTCTAATTGTACACAGAGAGGGACAATTTATCTGAGTAATGTGGGCACAGAGGGCTTTTTGTCTTTAAAGGACACAGGGAGGGGGAAAAAAGGATCAGGGTAAAAAGTTTTGTCCGTACAATCAATGAGAGTCAGATATCCCCCTCAACAGTTGTGTTTACCTAGTGTAAAGGATGAGACAGCTGGGCCCAGGTTTGGGGAATTACAGCCTCAAAGAATAACAAAGAGCACAAGGTTCTCAAATGAACACATGCATTGACATGCACACAATGCAGTCCGGCAGAAGTGTTGCTGGTACACTCCTGTCTTTGTTCGAAACACCTATACCCTTGCGGTGTGTCTCTGCAGAACTGTATCCTTAATTAGGCCATAAAATCAGCATCAAAATTGTTTAATGAAAGCCATTCACATGTACATAAAGTCCAGAGCATTAGAACTCTTATTCCCAAATGGGCCTATAATTATCTGGCCCAGTGCCAGGTCCCAGGCTGTAAGAGAAAGATACCGGTCAGCACTTAAATTAATCTTTTTCATACCAGTCTCTAATGAACAGAAAGTGCTCGAGTCAGGAGTTGTAGCCCCAGAAAACTAGCGGCACGCATACACATGCACGAACACACAAATAGAGGGGTCCTTAAACTGAACACTAGCTGGAAATGTTGCCTACTATGGAGCCTTTTCCATCAGTGAAAACATTCACATCATCTATCACTATATGGGCCGAAAGCAGCTATAATATACTTTTTCTTTCAGAGAACATAAGTTACTCTGGCGTCTAATATCCGCACGTTTCGATGTGTAATCTAAACTACAGAGGACTCAGCTTTAAACCACAAAAACATACTAAAGAAATGTTGAGACTGCTGCAGAAAGAGAAGGAGTGCTCTCCTCTATCACTTAAACTGAAGTGTTTATCTGGTGTTCAAACACTCTTACACCATCTGTGCCAACACCTGCAAACTCTGTAAGGTCTACAAGGAAATACCTTTGAAACATTTAACATGTACCTTATGAAAGAATACTGTTGTTCACTAAAATATTTTATAGACTGGGCAAAAGGAGGGCATCCAAAAAAGTGGCTTAGCATTTTAGTCGCCGCCAGCGTCCGCTTAAGCTTTGCACTAGCTTCCTCATGGAAATTCACCATGTGGCATCAAAGCCAAGGTATAAAAATGAAGGCCCAGGCAACAAATATGGTGTGTTTTAAGAGTGGAACATTTGAAATAGGTGCAGCGGGCGATTATTGCTTTTGACAGGTTTAAAAGATGGTTGCGCTCACTGGTTTGAGAAAAGAGAACAGGGGGGGGAAAGAAGGCTTGAAGTTGTGCAGGTTGAAAAAAACGGACAGGAGCAGGAGAGAGTGGGAGATGGAATAAGCAGGACAAAAAAGGAGAGAGATAGAAAAGAGAGCAGGAGAAAAAGAGGAGGAGGAGGAGGGAGGGTCATGTTAAACTGTACGGTAATGATTTATGTAAGCATGCTTTTTCTGCTGCACCCCCAAATCTCACCGAAACTTTGATCCATGTGTAATTAAAACCAAACGCACACCGGCAACGGTCTCCATTTCAGGATTGGGAGCTCTTCTCCTGCTCATGTGTGTGTGAGAGAGTTAGTGTGTAAGTGTGTGTGTGTGTGTGTGCTGGGATTCACATGTGTTTCTAAGCGCTGGGCCCCCATCTGTTTTGGGAGTACATGTACAGTATAAACAGGACACTTTGGGGAGCACAGATTCATGCTGAAACACACACACACATACACACACATGCACGCTAACACACACAGATGGATGTATGGGCTAATGCTATGCTGGAATGCTATTCAAAATGTGTTACAGCCCCCCCCTCCTCATCCACCCCACCCTATCCCACCCGCTCCTTCAGGTCAAGCAAAGCAAAAACAAGTTAAGCGCTCATTTTCTCCCGGCAGCATTAACATAGGGATGACTAAATAATGGACCCTGACTCTTGGTCTTCTGGTTTAAATTACAGCGCAGCCCCCTCCCCTTACACCCTGCAACCCCTCACCAACCATCCAACCCCCACTCAAAGAAAAACGATTAATCTTTTTTTTTTTTGTCTCTCTGAATGTTTTACAGTTCTGTTACACTTATTAGCTGCTGGCAGGACGGAGAGTCTTAAATGAAAGCCAAATTGCTTTGGTCATGAGAAAGGAAATGAAAGCTCACTCCAGGGAGAGACTGTGTAGCCGTAGCATACGTGTGCGTGTGTGTAAGCGTGTGTGTGTGTGTGAGTAATGTGTGTGTGTATGGCTATCGTATGTGTGCACAAGCCTTTTCACTACAAGATACTCCCAAGGTGAAATTTCATAAACTCACTGCTTGCCTGGCTGGGATGTCCCTGTGCACGGGACAGTGTGTGTTTGTGTTTGGGTGTGTGTGTGTGAGTGTAGCAGATATAAGCACGGCAGCCTAATAGGAACAGTATGCTCATTTTGGAGAGATTAGGAGGAATGGACGGGTCTGTATCGAGAGACGTGATCTGGATATGAAGGCCGAAGGAAGGAGGGACGGAGGGAGGAGGAGAGGTTTGACAGACTGAGGAGGGAGTGGTGCAGAAATGAGAGGAAAAGGGATGGGAGGAGCTTAGGGAGTAGAGAAAGATGTATCTGACTTCAAAGACAGAAAACTGACCATTCAAACTAAAACCAGCTTTTTAGAAAAATAAAAAATATGAACACAACCCAAAAATAGGGTCGTAAAACTTAAAAAAATGAGGTCACATCGATGTTAGCTAGCAGACAAATCAGGTTAAAGAGTCACAGACCTTGGCTGGACAGGCTCTCCTTGACCTGGAACAGCTCGTGGAAGCTCAGTCCGTCCTCGTCCCCTCCCAGGCCTTGCTGGTGCAGCTGGAGTTTCCTCAGTCCTTCGTTTTGCTGGTGGCGGGCCGAGCGGGCGTGCTGCACCAGGTTGAGGCGGGCCCTGGTGGAGTAGTCACACAGGGTGCAGTAGTAGACGCAGGACTCTGGGCTGTGCGCGCTGTCCTGCTTCTGCAAGTGCTGTGAGAGAGGAGAGAGAGGGAAGACTTTAGATGGCAGAACATTTTTAGGGCACATGGACGATTCAGGACGTGGGTTTTAGCCCTACATTTACTGCTTTAAGTATTTTTACAACTTGGTTTTTGTGAAAATTAGGACATTTGTAAGATATTTGACACTTTTCTGAAAGTTATGAGTCTTGTGATTTCTTGCAAAACCTGTTGAGAGTCACTGGGTTACGACCATCATGTTTGGCAGCATTTTGTCTTTAACTTCAAAAGGCTGCTTAATAATTAAAAACAGGGAGAACAAATGTTACTGTGTTTGCAGGAGCAGCTGTACCGTACACACTGGGTCGAGCTCAGGTGTTGTCTTTACATTCATAGACCACTTTTTCCAAATTAATTGGACATATTTTAGGTGACATAAAGCTTAAAAACTCACAAAAGTCACACAAGGGGTTGAGTTCAGAGCACTATTTTTGTCTTTAACATGCACATTGTCCAGCTCTCCTCATTGTTAGCAGCTGCAGGGGTTTCTCATTCAACGTGTGCTGTCAGTTGCAAGCCCTTAATTTCCAGTTGCCTCTTTAATGGCATTGCAGCCATGCAAAGCTACCCCCTACCTCGATGTGTGCACGCTCACAAGCACACACACACACACATACACAAATACACGCACGCGCACATACACACGCGCGCACACACAGCCCCCATCCCACCTTGCCCTACTCCCATACACCCAGTCAAGCCAAGCATATCAAGTGTGCCTCTGTTGTTGCTCCCGGGCTAATGAACAATGCACAAAAACAAAAGAGCAGGCCAAGCTTTTATTATCTGATCCTCTGTGGAGGGAGGGGAGGGAGACTGAGAGGGAAAAAGGGAGCCAGGCAAAGAGACAGAGACACAGAGGTGGCTCACGAAGGTTGGTTTATGCTTTGTTAAGATTTATTCATACAGCCATGTGAGAAACAGGTGCAGGCTTCTATGCATGAATTAATACTCATAATGGTGTGTGTGTGTGTGTGTGTGTGTGTGTGTGTGTGTGTGTGTGTGTGTCTCTCTCAGCTCCTATAGGAACATGTTTCATTCTTGAAAAGTTAGCAAGGTGATATTTTCTCCCGAGCGTTGTTGCATCATGTTATATGGAGCAAGAGGAAGGCAGAAAGTGTGTGTGTGTGTGTGTGGGGAGAGTGTGTGTGTGTGGGGTGGTGTGGGGGTGGGGGGCACAGTTAGCTGCAGGTGTGTGAGTCCCGCCCCCCCCCCCCTCCCGCTTTCCCTCTTCCTCCTTTGACAAACAGGGATTAGCAACATAGCTACAGCGGCTAACACATCTTTTCTCTCTGTCTCTCCCTCTTTCTTTCTTTTGTAGGAAATCTTACGAGCTTTTTCTCACGAGACGGTGGGACGTCCCCTCGCAGTCAGAGGCCCTTTCAGAAGTCTTAAGTTTTAATTAAGTCGGAGTTGTCAGAAGAAAGCTCCCCTAGTCCAGAGCTCAGGGCCATTAATTACAGCTATCTTTGTTTCTCTGTGAAAAGAGGCCTCCCTTGCTCCCTCTCTCTTTCCTTCTTTGCTTCTTTTCTTTCTTCCCCACCCTCCCTTGCAGGAGAAATGGGCTGCTGAGCTTTACCCTGGAAACCACACACACACATGTGCTCCTGGAGTCCAACACATACAATCACATAAGGATACAGATGTTTTATCACAAGAAGTGTAATGTCCTTTCACCAAAAAAAAACTTCAATGTCCAGATTTTCAAGTAGAAGTGGAATAAATTAATGAGGGATGATAAATCTAATCAACCTTTCTTGGTCTGCTAGCGCCACGACTCATGGAGAGATGCACCATTCATAAAGGTCCTCAAAAACTACAGTCCAAATGATCCGAACATACATTAAAGCTCTTACATCTCATTCAGTCTGTCACCAATCAATACCACTTCAGTGTCAAAAAGGAAACTTCACACTGCTGCAGTAGATCTTTTATCCTGTCTCAGTTATGCGACGGCTCTGCTGCACATTTCACGTTGAAATAATGACCATTCTGCAGAAGATGGGGCATTTCTTTCCTCCAATGACATTCTTTAGTGTTTCATTCAAAAATGCCAAAGAGGAAAAGCTCGGCAGAAATTTGGTGGCCTTTATTCAGAACACCAGCGTGTTCATTTTCTTACAAGATGAGTGTAAATGCACAGTGAGGCCGGATTTAGAGTGACCCCCTTGGACGAAATCAGTCGTGTTCTTCCAGGATGAAGACTTTCCATCAGCCAAAGAGTGTGACTCTTACTAAAGCATGCATTTATGTGGAAACTAATGCATTTTTAGCAGGATGCAGTGATGAGGTAAATTATCTAAAGAGGGAAAACCTCTTCCTGCTTCTGACCTCTTTCTCATATTTTACCAGCAGAGGTTCAAAAAGCTACTTCCAGGTGAGTGCTGAATATGGACTCACCTTTTGACCCGATTACTAAAATTCTAATTAAAGAAACAACGAATCTGGTTGCTAACCTCATTTTACTATGTAGGTCAGTAAGAGGCAGCAGTATCAGAGTGAGATCATTTCAGAACCAGTTAAAAACTCCTCACGGTGCCTGCGTATCAAGAGAAAAGACGTTCTCTTTGATAGTTTCCTGACGGTACGAACTTTAAACATATGTTTAAAAATGTCTGTATGAATCAGTAGAGGCCAGAACGCTCTGCATCCCTCTCTGCACTAACCTACATTCTATTTGTTTTTAGATGAAGCGGCCTGGGCTGGGAGTATCTGCATCATATACTTGGGGTTGAGCCGGGCTGCCAGATAGGTTTAGTCCTAATATTAATTCTCTCCCCATCAGCACATTCCAGAGGGTTTGTTTAAGACCTAAACTAGAGGGCTGTCTGTCGCTCTCTGGCACTCTGCAGGCCTGAAATGCAGGCGGTCTGGTGATCACAGGCCAGAACATCCATGATTTATGAACTTTTAAAGGAGCGCTTTGACTCCTGCCAGGCGTGGGCTGTGTAATGCATATTCAAACACACAAACACACTGTTCCTGCTTCTGGGTTTCGCACTTGTGTGTGTCTGCTAGAAATGTGTATGTAATTTACGCTGCAGCTGATTTTTGGTGTGTGTGAACAAGTGCTGTACATGCATTTTCTGTTGTGTAATCATCCATGTGTGTGTATTTTTGGTGAGTGTGCAGACTGGCAAAAAGGCCCATCCTTGTCAATATGGCACCTCTCCAGAGTGCCTGGTGGTTAATTGTCAGGGATTAGTGTTTGGCAAACAACCAAATACGCTAACTCTCCCTGTGGGCCAATCAAAATCAGCTAAACAGCCCTCCCTGGGTGGACCTAAAGATGGCACAGACATCTCAGGATGGTGGAGGAGGTGCACGTACACACACCCCTTACACACAGAATGCAAATGATGACACCCGGGACTTCCTGTTTACCTGTCAAAAACACAACATTTTGAGCCCTGTCGATGACACACACACACTCGAACACACACCCTGGGACTTGCATGAGGAGAGGGGAGGAGAGTCAATTTGACAGGTAAGGGAAGCTCCCTTGTGTTAGCGGTTTGCTGGTGTTGTGTGCCTCTCTGAGTGTGTGTGTGTGTGTGTGTGTGTGTGTGTGTGTGTGGATGACAGAGGACCGCATTCATTATGCAGAATGAGATGTTTACAAAACACCTTTCCTCACAAACACACAAACAGAAGCGCACACACCTCCCCTCTGCTCGCTCCCTGCGTGCGTTTGTGGGGAAGGAGAGCGGTGCTGCTATCTCATATTCATTTGTTCCATCTGTGGTGACAAAGCTGCCTCATTAACTGAATTCTTAATAAGCCAAAGCAAAAGACATCGTCTCACAAATTCTTTTATCTTTCTCTGCATGTATACGTACGTCAAAGTGAGAGTGGAGGTGTGTGTGTGTGTGTGTGTGTGTGTGTGTGTGTGTGTGTGTGTGTGCAGGAAGGTGTGGGTATAATTTCAGGTTTTCATGTTCTTTTCTTCTGACTGTATGTGAGCGTGTGTGTGGATGTGTGTGTGTGTGTGTGTGTGTGTGTGTGTGTGTGTAGGTTTAGTTGTAACGTTTCAGTAATTTTTTCACTCCACATTTTTTGATTAACCGTGCAGAAGTATATATATTTTTTACCTGCTTATGATTCAAACGTGCCTTTATTTGGTGTCACCGCCTCTGATTGTGTGCGTGTAACATTTTGAAAGCAGCCCAAAGCAGCAGAGTTGTGTTTTCCTCCATAAACCAAATGAAAAATTAGAGTATTCAGAACAAACATGACATTTCCTGTCATTAAGTGTAGAGCCAGACAGCTAATGAACACATTCTGAAAATAAGAACCCTCCGCTACTGCAGCTGTGTCTTAATAACCAGTTTGTGTGTGTCAGAACGTGTGTGTACACGTTTTATACGCAAAGAATCATTACATACATTCTGTTTTCCTCTTCCTGTCCGCTGAGAGTGTGTGCTTGCATGCAAATGTGCATCCCACACAATTTAAAAACCTCTCTATTTCCTTTCATCAGTGTGTTTTTAAAGGGGAGGCAGGGAGCTTGTTGTCGGGTATACCTTCTTTTTGGAACATCACCAGCTTCCGGTGCTATCCCCTGGGCCCCCGGGGGCCATCGGAGACAAAAACAGCCCCACTTGGCCCAGCAAATAACAAAAGCGTGTTTTGTTCCTTGAAAGTATTTTAAACACATACCAGCGCTGCCTGGAATGCTGCCAAGTGTAGGATTCCATCAGTGCTACCACCTCCCTAACACATGTTACTGCTAACCGCCGCTCAGCCCCCAAGACATAGATGTAACGCAAGATCACTGCCGATGGATTCACTGGCAGACTGCACTGCTCAAGAAAGAAAAGGAGCTGCTGAGGGCTCAGGTATGTGTCACCCAACAGTCACAGATAAAGAGAGCAGCGGAGATAATGTATAGAGAGACAGTTTCGGTGCTGCACACGCATAAAAACAAATATGCAAATACAAGGCACGTACGGAAACTGCTGAGTGCACACTGCATACGCTCACACATCTCATGCTTCTCTCTCTTTCTCTCCTTCAAGGCCACCGTTTGTGATCTGAGACGCTCGAGACAAAAACAATCCCAGCGAAAAAAAATCTCCCCCAACCCGCCCGACCTTTTTTTCCTCCCTGATGGTTGTCCTCCATTTCTCTGCTACCATGATACCATATTTCCTCTCCTTTCTCTCTCTCTCTGGGTTTTACGTGTTGGCAGCAACATGTGATCGCAGCTCTCGGGCCTGGATGTGAGGCACAGGGCCTGTAAGCTAGCTTAGCATAGGTCACCCAAAAATAATAAGCATGTATTGCATAATGGCAGGCAAGGCAAATAAATGAATTATCACAATGAGGCTCATGCACTCGCTCTCTGCCATTCTTCTTCACCACTGCCCTGTCCCTCCCTCCTTCACTCTGTGGTTTCAACTTGTTTTTCTCTCAATTTTTCACTCAATTTACTTTTTTTCCCCTCTTTGCTGTTTGTCAGCAGAAAAAAAACACACTATCACTAGGCAGAAGTGATAGGGCTTTGGACGAGCTTGGGAAATAATGTAACCCTTAAGTCCAGTTAATGGTCTCGCCTTCCATTTGTCCGACTCCCACACACAAACAGTTCATCACACACACACACACACACACACACACACACACACACACACACACACACACACACACACACACACTTGTAGCAGTGACGTAAGCGTGTCTGACGTATGGGGCAGAGGTCAATCAGAAGTTCACAGCTTCCTGACCCCTCGCCCCTCTCTCTTAGAAAAATCCCATCTGACTCTCAATCTTTCTCTCTTTCTTTCACCCTGGCACAGACACACACACTCACACACATGTTGTGCACACTAGGGCAAAGAAACATGGAAATAAAGCCTTCTTCTTCTTTTTCTTCTGCTTCTTCTTCTTGTCTTTATTGCTCAAAGAAATATCTTTTTAGTCTTCTTCAGTACTTCACAGATTCTAAGACAGACACAAATCCTCCTGTCTTATCGGAGCCTGTGTGTCAGGTGTCTTAAAAGCCAGCTCACCTCCATCCCCCATGAAAATGGATCAGTATTTACATTAGCATTAGATTTAGACAGCATGGCTCAGCCACTTACTCCCTATTAGCCATCCTGACCTTAGCCCATTAGGGTCTAAAAGCCCCCGCTTGTCTCCATCGCCGCCAGGTGAGACTGACCAGACCTCCCAATTCCCTAAACCATATTGCTGCTAAGATTATCTTTTCCATGGACTCACAATGGGACTGAGATCATAAAACACTGAAATCAAGATCACTGAACATGCTTGTGGGATTATCTTCCTTTCTTAGAGGGGAGGGAGAGTGCGCAAATGCTAACATGGTTTTGGGTTGGGTTCATCATTTTTCAGTTTTTCCAGCATGCTAAGATGCTTTTGGGAAATCAAGGCCCGGCCTAATTGACAGTTTCTATGAAAGACGGGGAGAAAACAAAAATAAAGAGGTTGAAATTCTGGCCCTTCAGCTTATTGGCCGGTTCCATCAAAGAGGTTTGTACTACACTGATGTTGTTATATTTAACTAAAACTGAAAGGGAAGAGAAGGGAAAATAATTTTGGTGCCGAGGGGAGCTGAAAGATTTTTGCCAAGTTTGTTTTTTTGCCCTTTTTGGTTCTGGAGACTGGCTGAAAAATGTCTATTAGAGAGAGTTAGACAAAAGGGATGAGAGAAAGATACAGTGAGAGATACGAAGCGATGGATTGAGAGGCGAGGAGAGTGAGAATCTATGACAGACAGAACAAAAGAACCAGAGACAGAAAGAGGGAGAGAGAATGATAGGGGAGAATCTAGACGAGCGTAGCCGGGTTCAAATCACTAATTACACATTCCTGAGCCTGTGAAGGGGAGTATTGTTTTCCATTTAGCCCCTACCCTGTCGCATGGTTTCACTTAGCACAAAACAAAAGGTACAGGGAACAAAACACAAGCCTAATGCCAGGCGCTCCTAATGACAGAGAAATGGGAGAAATTATCCCTGGGGTGGATCCTCGTGAGAAAATGGCTACTGATTACCGGACAAAGGGAGTTCATTTTGAAACTGTCACAAAATGGCAGACTGTCTGCCTCTTCCCTCCACGAGCTGTGTTTATGAAACAAGTGTTTCATCATGCTATTTATTCACAGCTATATCAACGCACGCATGACTCACTTAATCTATACCACCTTAACTTTTAGCACAGCATAATGTACTTTTACATAATCCACTTCCTAACTGTAAAATGTGATATTTCAACACACACACACACACACACACTGGAACAAAAGGCAAAGTTCAGGACTTATTCCAAGAAGAGAGTGTAACAATGTGGTTTGTTGTGCGCGCAAGCTGTGCAGAAGTGTGTGCGCGAGTTGAAGTGGTACCTCTGCCAGAGAGAGCACAATGAAAGCACCTCTTCAGCAGCACCAGTTTGCATATTGCAACAGGAAATCAAATGCCTTGCAGTTGACCTACAAGATGGCACACTTGATCCCCCCTACTTTCTTCACAATGGATGGACGATTTTTGTCAGCGCCGCTCTCTTTTCTTCTGCTTCACCCCTCCGCATCAACACTCAAAGATTTGGACAGTGACGGCGAGCAGGAGCAGATCATTTCTGTCACGTGAGCTAAGTTGGACAAACATTCAACAACCTGGGATGTTCTGTCTACTCCCATAAACCCATAATGATGAGCTCTGCGGTGTTCCGGCAACATAGAAGGACCCTACCATTTTCTGTATTAGCCAAAGGAGGAGGAGGAGGAGGAGGAGGAGGAGGGGGGGGGGTAAGCTGATAGCAGTGGCAACACTGGGCAGAGTCGCCTGGCTGGTAGTGTTTGCCCAGGCCTGGACCGTCTAAAGGAAGGATATTGTTTTCCCCTGAAAAAGCCTCAGCCGCAGTCCGCATACCAGGGTCCACTCAACATACCAATGGGCTCTTTGAAGATTACTCAAATGTTTGCCTTTGTTCCCCCACCACCAACGCCCCCCCCCCCCTCTCCATCCGCCTCTACCCCTAGTCCTAACCTACACTCCTGCCAAACGAGGAAAAGAGGACGGAGTGAAAAAAAACACAACCTATATCTTCAGAAAACAGTCTGAGAGCAATACCACCCTGGGCTTAGATGCACTCTGATTCAAAATGGCCT
Organism: Notolabrus celidotus; assembly: GCF_009762535.1. Classification (NCBI taxonomy): domain Eukaryota; kingdom Metazoa; phylum Chordata; class Actinopteri; order Labriformes; family Labridae; genus Notolabrus; species Notolabrus celidotus. The sequence continues at coordinate 4,712,865 of NC_048288.1, read as the reverse complement.
CTGCAGGGGATGGACGACCACTGAGAGGAGTAATAGCACTCTGACCACCGGTGTAGTGAATCTAAACATAAACAATAGAGGAAGGGGGGGGCGTATTAATGCATGGCGGCAGATATTATACAACTATGTTAAATGTGAGTGTCCCATCTGTCTGCCCGTAAGTCGCAACATGCTTTTAAAGACAGTCGGCTCCTCGTTCATGTGCGACTAAGTCTGCAATTACACTCGAATATGATAATTCCAATGGGTTAATTTGACTAAATGTGCTGAAACTAAGGACCCCATAGCCCCCCACCTACCCCCACCAATTCCACATTAATCCCGAACAAGCAAGTGGGCTTTCTATCAGGTCTATTTCAAAGCATTAGGGATTACCTCGCAGAAACTAAGCTGCTTGAACTCACAGGAGGTCAGCGGTATTGTGCTGCTGCAAGGATGGAAAACCAGTTGTAGAGACGGATAGACAGCAGGACAGGTCAGTTCCTCTTTTCTCCAGGCTCTCTGACAACATCCCTCAATCCTTTCTCCCTCCCTCTTTCATCCCCATCTCTCTCTCTCTTTTTTCACCGTATAATCGAATATCTCCCACTACTTATCTATTCACTGAGCACCTAATGGTTAAAATCAATTACAGCTGGAATGCTGAAATGCCAAATACTGGGCCACATGCTGATAATGACAGAGAGAGTGTGAGAAGGAGCGGGAGAGAGAGAGACTTGGGACTGTTCCAAGGGAGGCACAATTACCTCCGATCGATTGATTATTGATTTGGAAGGGCGTTGAGGAGTATTTCAGTTCAACTTTGTCCATATCAATATCCTGATAGCTTCATGAGAGGGGGAAAAGTGGGAAGGTGCTGTCTAAATACCATCCCAAAGCTTCAGGGTGAGAACACCTTCGTTTGATGTACACTGTATTAAAGGACTAAGACTGCTTCCATACAACATTTTAATGTCAGCTGATTTCAAAAGTCACGCTAACAAACTTACACAAAAATATTAATCTGATTGCTCGCCATGTGATCCGTTTGAGGAGCTCTGATCCAATCAAGGTGAGCCTGCTTTGATAACAACTTCTTTTAACTCACCTAACTTTGTCCAAGATGATCAAGACCCAAAGAAAACAAAGGATAAGGGGGGTGGGTTAAGGATGAAAAAAGAGAAGGTAGGGGGTGTAAGGATAGAAAGAGGAGGAGGAAGAGGAGGAGGAGGGTGTATTTGGGTGGGTTTTAGGGATATAGCGAGGGTGGGAGGGAAGACAAACTCCTGCTAGGTCCTTTGTTCCTGCATCCCTGCGATGTTCCCTTCTTTCTGGTGGTCTGGAAGATACTGACTGACCCCTCCCGACACTCTCCATGACCCCCCTTTCTGCTATCGTTCCCATACCTGTCAGCCCCGATCTGCTTCACAGTCCCCTGCACATGGACAAACGGCTTGGCCTCGGCCTAGCATGGCTCGGCCTGGTCTGGCCAAAATGACCCAGAGTGTAGAGAGAGGAGGGGGAGTTTATATGAACAGGACCTCACCTGGATTTGAATATTAAAAAACTAACCCGGCCTGTTTTGTTCTTACACACAGGACCTCATACCACGTGAGAGAAAGGACACGAAGCATCTGCCTTTTAAATCTATAAGACTAATTCATCCCAGAGTTTGGAAGTTGGAGGGCTGCAGGGGGGAGACAGCTAGGGTAATTAAACCTTACATACGAGTGTCAATCAGGAGCCGGACCAAAGCTGGACACTGCACACACACACACAATTTCACACACACCCTAATGCTTTGCTGACCATCTGGTTAAGGCATTGCAGGGTGAATGGGTGAAACTCTTATTAATATCTATGAGGATTATTAGGAAGAAGAAAGGAGGGGGGGGGGTTAGGGAAGTCTGTCCATTCAAACCTTTCTATCAAACACACAAAGCAACCGCATACAAACACACACACACATGCACACACCTGCTTTTATGCTTTAATTAGCCACCACCCTCCCCTATCCCCCACTTCACTGCCACCCAGACCTTTGAAAGATTTCCATTGTAATCGCCACGCAGGTGAAAGAGGAGAGGATTTGAATAATCCACCAACAGACAGAAAGAGACAGAGAGAGAGAGAGAGAGAGAGAGAGAGAGAGAGAGAGAGAGAGAGAGAGAGAGAGAGAGAGGGGAAAAGAACAACTTGTAGAAAGTGAAAATAAAGAGAAAGAGAGACAGACGGACAACCTTTCTGGCAAAAACACTGAAGTGAATTCATTTGTCTGTTCAAGTTTACAGCTCTGAACCCTCGACGGCGGGCTGCATCATCCGTCTCCATGACAGAACATGAAAATCTATATCTCGCAGTCAAGTAGCATCCACTGTGAAGTGTCTGAGAACATTCCTTTTTGAACAGAATAGCAACTCTTTAAGTCTGTCTTTGAGTGTGAGACAAGGACGCAGTGATCAAGAGTCTGTGTCTGGAACAAGAGGACACGGGCTCAAGTGGAAGATAGCAACTCGATAACCAAAACTACAGTCTCTCTGTGTGTGTGTGTGTGTGTGTGTGTGTGTGTGTGTGTGTGTGCGCGTGCATCTATGGACGCATGAAATGCCTCGCTTCTCAATGCATTTCTGTGTGAGTGCGTGTCATAAATGGTGCACTGCATTTGAAATAGATCCAGTCTCTTTTCTATTCCGGGGACCAGCACAATGGCTTTTTATGCAAATCTATGGGAGTCAATCTCCTGTCCATTTCCCCATCACACAAGTCCAAATGACAGTCCAATAATTTGGGCTGCATATATATAGGGCCATTTGATTTTCAAATGAGAGTGGGCCGGGTTGACCCTTGCTAATAGCCGAGGCACAGCGGTAGACTTAATATCACAGATGCATAAGCACAGCCATCTCCATCTGAGGGAGATGGAGGCGAATAAAATCTGAAGGGGGGGTGAGGGGGGGACAGAGAGAGAGAGAAGAAACTGATTTGATTGATGGTAAAAGGCCAGAAATGAAAAAATCAAAATACAAAAATATATAAAAGAGATGATGAAAATGAGAAAAGGGGTGACTCTTCTTTTGATGCATCTACAAATCCTGTACCCATTCCTCTTCTTCTTTTCCCTCTATCTCTCCCTCCTCCCATCATTCCCCTCATTTAATTCCCCCCACCCCTCATTTCCCGGCCATGGTGTTGCCAGGAGGATCATGGGTAATGAGATGGCCTATCTGCGGCTCCCCAGGGGAGAGATAGAAAGAGAGTTAGAGAGAGAGAGAGAGAGAAGAGGGGAGAGTCAGAGACAAAACAAAGGGAGTGGGTAAGACAGAGGGAGTGAGAGTGTGTGAGACCGAGTCAAAAGACAGAGAAAAGGACACTTTCTATCTTTTTAATTCTCTGCAAATATGTCCCAACAAAATCGCTCCATCTAGAGGCCCTCTCTCCTTCCTCCCGTCCTCCCTCCATTGCAATCATAAAAAGTTGAGCATTTTATGAGCTTAAGATTCAGAGTTCAAAGGAGAGCGTGAGGAAAGAAAAGGGAAGGGAAAAAATAATGAAAAGAAAAACAGAGATATGGAAATTTGCAGTGGACCCCGGACATTTATTTCCGCTTGAATTATGACGGAAAGCTGGACAGACAGACAGACAGACAGTGGGTGGAGTTGTGGTGTTGGCTAAGGACATTTGAGGATTTATTCACACAGCCATCTGAGAAACAGGTGCCACGGCCTATGAGACACGCAGTATGTCTGTATACATGTGTGTGTGGTCCCGGACCATGCCACATTGACCATGAACATTCTCAACTCCTAATGACCCAGGGGCGAGCACGGCCCCAGATCTTAACCTCAAAGCTCTGTGGACACACAAACACACACGCTAACTACAAACTGAGCCCCCTACTTAGTCCTGCAGCACTCGTGAATGACACTGACAGATTTACTTTACTCTCTGTGTGTATTAAGACCAGTGTTTGTTATAAAAAATCATAACCAAGCCATATATCATCATATTCAGCAGTTAGCCAAACACTGGGCTAGCCAGCTATGGACACGCTACGCTACAGCAACATTAAAAGCAGGGCTTACCTCACAGGCTGCTAGCATAAAACCTTACATTTACACAGGCTGCTAGCAAAACAAAACATAGGCTGCTAGCATTAAAATCCTACATTTATATAGGCTGCTAGCATAAACAGAGCGTGTTCACAGGCTGCTAGCATTAAAATACTAGGCTTAAAAAGGCTGCAAAAAAGAAAGAAAATGTAGGCTGCTAGCATAAAACGGCTACATTAACCCAGGCTGCCAGCATGAAACACTATGTTTACACACAGCCAGTTTATTTGTAACATGAATAATTATTTGACTGGACAGCTATGAGAATTTTGAAGTAAGTAATTCAACTCCCTTTTATGTTGCATTTTTAACAGCACAATTCTTTCAAAATACAAAAACAGGGAGCGATCAGATTTCCTACACTTCCTTTTCACAGAGTAACAAGCCACAGGCGTTCTCTTTTCCATATAAGGCCTGACTTCCTGTGCCACCTGCTGTGCCCTGGACACCAGATGACTTGGTGTCCGTTTGCTGCTAATGTCATTTCCCTCTCGCAGTTTCAAAGTCTGGGAAAAAAAAAAAACACTTTCAAACTCTCTGTGTTCCTCAGAAGTACTCCATTGCTGCTACAAAGCAGCCATAAAAATCTCCTGAATATGCTTTTTGTTTGTATCTTCAAATGGTTTCCCATGCCATAAAGATATTCTCTGTTTCCAAAAAACCAGATGGTAAAGTCGTCAACACTCAGATCTTTTATGCGCCCGGCCAAGCTACCTCCATCCCCATGTGCTTTTCACCTCTGCCAATACATAAAAGGAGAGGTGTTTTTCTGGTCAAATAAAGAAATGATTTTTTTCCTCTGCTGTTCTAGGCTTTCTTTCTCTCTTTGCTTTACTACCACATGTCCAAGGGTAAAATAGTGGGATTTCTGCCAGAGGCATTAAAAGCGTCATCTGTGGAACAGATTTGTTGAGGCCTGTGGGGTTGGTGGGTGGGTACATGATGTAGAGGGGTGTATGGGGGCAAAGAGAGGGCACTGGGAAGACCCTCAGTTGCCTCGGCTAAACTGTTGTGTGTGCGCACGCTTGTGTGTCCCTGTGTGTGTGTGTGTGTATGTATGTGTGTGTGTGCCTAAAAGGATACTCCCTTGCTTACTTTCTTAAAAACCAAATGAATAACTAAGTTAGGAATATGTTCTGACAGGCTTCTTTGTTTCGTTTATGGGCTGGTTTTACTCTGACTCTTCATGTTGGGTTTGAACATTTAATAACAAGTTACATAAATAGCTTTCTTGCATTATTGATTTTCTGCAAAAATTCAGCGTAGCCTTGTTAACAAATGTAGCTAATGCGACCTATTTAAATCACCTTAAAAAGGAGTCAGAAGTCTCAACACTGTTAACTGCATGCACAAAGGCTCGCACACCTACGTTAAAGCCTTCCTCTGACGATATGGAGATCCTAATTAGTTTGGACTAATCAAGCTGATCCCATTACTTAGGACCTCAGCTAACTTTGTCAAGAATTTATACATCTAAAATATTTAATACATTTAGTGATCACTTCCTTAGGATTTCAAACTCGCCCTGTGACAAGTTCAGGCTCTGCAAGAAGCTAAGCTGATCAGGTGTCAATATGTACATCCTGTTTAAGTCAGCTACGACTCTTTTAAATAACCCTTAGGTTGCTAATGAGCTTAGTCCACTAGAGCCTTGGAGCTGTAAGCAAAATCAGCCACAGGGTTTCAAATAAATACAATTGAATTGCCCAAATAAAAATGCTTCCTAATTAAAAATAACAAAGAGGAAGACTTTTTAAAAATTATTATAAATTAATTTAAAATCTTCATTTTAATAAATGTTGCATGTTATTCAATTTTAACTAAGATGTATGTACTTCTTTATTTACAAATAGTTTCAGCACAGGTATCAATTTGTAAGAGTCTTAATTTCTTTTAAGATAAATAATAAAAAGAGATCATGTAAAAAAAAAACGTGGGTAATAAGTTAAGAAATACAATTGTAGTTGTAATGCTACTTAAAGAAAATCAATGAAACCTCAGTTTTATACTCTCTTACTACTGCTTTCTCTGCAATTAAGGCAAAGCATTCACACACACACACAGACACACACCCACACACACACCTCCCCCTTACTAAGTGTTGCTTAGAGTAGTAAAGAAATCCTCATTAATGTAATGCACTTGATCCTGTCCTGTAGGTCAAGGCCTCGGAAATGTAACAGACTTCTATTAAACTCAAGGGGACGTCTGACAAACTTAATCAATGTGAACATACCGGCGGGGAGAAAGATGCCAAATTTTAAATATGTGAGAATTTCTTCACAAAAAGACGTTCTGCTGCTCAAAGTGTTAAGAGTTTAATTAGTTAAGTAAGTGACTCCTGTCTGAGTTCACCGCTTGGATGGGCAACCGGTGTGGTCACCTTGTGACAGGTCATGACCAAATAATCCAAAGCGCAAAAGTTCAACTATATGTCTGAAGAACAGTGTGTGCCCACAGGAGAGCTGTGTGGATACCAAAATATAAACAAACAGTGTGTGACTGGAAACATTAAATTCAAAGAAACACTTATTTACAATAATTTAAAAATCTGTATCAAAGCTTCATAATTAATATTAAAATAGCATTTGTATTTTAAAGTTCTTGATTGCTGTTTTTCTGCCCACATAATATATATTAAAATTAAAATGTAGTGTTAACAGTAAGGTCTATTTTTATTATGTCATTGTTCCTTTTTAATTTAAACCAGTATGTCGGAAACAATTCTTTAATTGTTCCAGAATTATTTACAGCTGGAGAAAAACAAGCTGAAGAAAATCAAAACTCCAAAAAATGTGAAACTAGCTGTGAGTACGTGACTGCTGAGTGGTGAACTGCAGAAGCAGTGCCAGCAGTTTATAAGCGGAAGATGTACCCATATCTGAAGAAAATCATCCTGGGCACTCTGACAGTGACCTTTTCCATCTTTATCATTCCATTCTCATGGGAACTTTATATCCCTGTGACACTCGGTTAAGAGGACAGAGCAGATTCTTTATAAACAAAAACATGTGTGCTTTTTCTGAATCTGACCTTAAAATGAGTGTGTTTCCGCTTACATCAGCAGACTAATTTCATGAGTTTGTGCTCAATGTTTGACAAAATGATAATGAATATTTTTCAGTTCCCTAAATTACAGTCTTTAAAGGATTAAGTTCTTTTTTTACTGACTTTTGTTCAGCAGGGGCAGAAACACTAAATTTAGAGAACTGCATTTTGTGTTGGATAGACAACATGGGAAACATTTTCTACCTTGTAGAGGCGGATGGCAGCCTCATGCCTCTGGTTGGTGGCATGCAGCCTCAGTTTATCCACGCTGTTGCTGTAGTAGTCACAGGCGTTGCACTTGAGGTGCACAGGGTTGCCAATGGCCACACACTTTAATCTCCACTGGTTGGCCTTGCCTCCCTCCTTGATGTGGGCCACCAGCTGGTGCTTCTGCATGTGCTTGTCGGTCTTGCAGTGCAGCTGAAAGTTGGCCTTAAGCTGCGTGTTGTAGCTGCAGAGCTTGCACTGGTAGACGTCGCCCACCACGCATCGCCACTCCTCTTCGGGCAGAGCGCGCTCGGCGTTGACGTGGGCGTTGAGGGCCTCCAGGCTGTCCGTGGAGTAGCAGTTGCACACGGCGCACTGGTAGAGGCGCAGCGCGGGGTCGTTGATAGGTGGCGACAAGGAAGAGAGGGAAGGGTCTGATGAGGACATGCCACCCATTCCACCAGAGGACATCAGGGATAGGTCATCTGCCATCAGTTGACCACTGGCAAGACGCAACTCCGCTGATAGGTCACTATTCACTATGGAGAGAATGAGGGAGAACACAGGTTAGAGGAGAGGAAGATGGACAGATTTGAGTTTAAACAGCAGGGCTTTTACTAAATGGACATACATGACACCATAGAGTCATAACATGTGAGACAAAGTGCAGGGGAAGCAGAAATAAAGGCACATTAAAAGACAAAAGAGGTGCGACAAAAAGACAAAGCTCTGATGAAATGAGAGGCTGGTATGCAAAGGAGGGATAACGGATGGAAAGAAAGAGAAAAGGCCTTTAAATGAAATTAAGTGTGGAGAGAAAAGTGAGTCTACTATGCCGGGCCTTTCTCACACAAAAGGATTTGATAAAATAAAGCCTCACAGAGGACTAGGGCTCCTTACAAAGTCTTGTCTATAAAAAACCCTAATAGGATTGAATCAGGATCAATTACAATCATCCTTTTCAACTTGCTAACTCGCTCATCAGGTAGCTTTAATTACTGCTCTCAGCAATGAGGGGACGGCAGTTCTAGGGCTCCAGGCTTTTCTCGCTCACACACACAGATTTGAAAAGCTGATCAATGCATTACACGTGTTCTCTCTTTCTTATGCCCACCCACCCTAGAACAAAAAAACAGATCTGCCATTCATACAGATGTAATTAACTCTTCCATTTGATCCTTTTGTTGTCTCTGTGAATGAAACCAAAGCTCATCATGTCTTTTTTTCAGATCATATCTAAACAAACTGTTGGAGCACAGAGGAGCATTTTAACACCACCTGAGATTTTTTGTTTTTTACAGCTCACCTTTACAACCATCCAATTAGTGGAGGACTAAATGTGTGTTTGTTTGTAGCTTTAAAAGGTCACACTTTGTATGAATGTGAGCGGAAATTAATACATTTGAACCCCAAATCTAAACATAAAAATGTATCCTGCATCTTAAGACTATATGTTAAAATGAATCCATATTGTGCTCACAACATCCTGCCTATGTACAGCTGTGCTCACTATAGGGAGCTGTGTGCTATCAGTGTAATTCACTGAGAGTACATCTGCTGGCTGGGCTGTGACCTCCACACTAGAGGAGGGAGTGGGTGTGTAACACTGCAGGGTCATTGTTAAATCTCTCTCACTCCTACGGGAATCCGCTTCCTGCTGTGTGAGAGTGTTCGTGTATGTGTGTCTAAACGTGTGTACATGTGTGTGTGTGTGTGTGTGTGTATTCTCTCCTGGGTGAGTGAAGGTGGGGTAGTGTGTGTATGGGGAGGATTAAGCTGACTTAAGAAAATTACAAATGAAAGATTAAGAATAATTCTCATGTGGCGTCTCATAATCATTTTTTAATCAGCGAGAGGGGTCAAAGAAAGGAGACAATGACAGAGGGACAATATGAGAGGAGAGATAAGAGGGAAAGAGAAAGGAAAGAGGGTGCGGCAAGAGGGGCAAGGTAAAAAGGATGGGAGCAGAAAAAAAAGAGGTTGAGAGGGTAGTGAGAAAAATGAAGAGCTACAAAGAAAAGGCCCAGAGATAAAAACAATACCAAGATGACATCAGTAAGAGACGGAGCAGATAACCAGCCAAGAAGATTAGAAAAAACACTTTGCCCCACTCTCCGCAGAAATATCTTCATGTAAAGGAGAAAAGGTTTGTATCCCAGTGTTTCCTTTAATTCTAGTAGCACTCACCTAGACCTGATCCAAGAGCAGCTGCTGTTGCAGGATCAAGCTGGAAAGGGTTAATCATCATCTGGGCTTCAGGGCCGCTGCTGCCGGCAGGGTTCTCCAGTTTCACACCTGCCAGGCCCATGTTCTGAGCCAGGTAGTACTGGTAAAGCTCTGCCTCTGCCGGGGCCAAGCCCATATGCAGGCTGTGTTGGATCTGCTTCATGTTCTGCTGCAGCAGCATCATGTTATGCATGTGTTTTTCACTGGTCATATGGATTCGCAAGTTCCGGGCCACGTTGGTCTCGTAGTCACACACCTGTTTGGAGCAAAGTGGAATAAAGTGGAGGGGTTTTTTTTAGGGAATAAGACTTTGCAGGTGTGTTTATATCATCATTATGAAAGGATGGTTTAATACTTGACATTAAATTGTTGGTCCATTTTAAATTGAAGCTATTTTTGTTAAACATAAAGTCAATTAATCTTTCACATTTATATAATGCTCGAATAGCTATTCAGGACAACAGATAAAAAAAAAAATTCTGAATATCTTATTCAGAAAAGAAAATAAGCTAGCATTCTGAGTAAAGTGACCCTAATAATGAATTTCTTATGGTTCCTTCAAGACTTAGAGATAATGATAGTGTGTCTGAAAAACTCTGTTTTATAATGACCAGAGGTCAGATGATGTGTCCAAGAAAAATAATAGACATAGTGACGCAGGGGAAAATAAATGGCTCATTGTGTAGACATTGAAACAAGCAAATTGGTGTGTTTCTACTACAGCACTACAATGGTGCTCTGTTTGTTTCATTACCTCACAGCGCCAAGTGGGCTTCTGTTTGGGCTTGGATGGCGAGGGAGCACCGCAGCCTCCACCAAGGCTGGCACTGGGCACAGGGTTGGCATGGTTGTGGTTGTATTGTACCTCAGTGCCCCCATTCTGGAGTGTTTGTACGTTATTCAGATGCTTATCCGACTGCATGTGGATGCTAAGGTTGCCTTTGGTGGTGGTGGAGTAGTTGCATACCTAAAAGGGAAGAAATTGAACATTCATAAAAATCATACACTGAAAACAATTCTAGAAGAAACTAGCACATTTATCGTATGTTTATATGTTAATTTATTTGATGGGTGATGGGTGTTTTTTTTATTAAAGGATAAATTAAATTTTCCCACATCTGACACCCGTTCTTGTACAATAGAATACTGGTGTATTTGAAGTATTTCCACGAGACCCAATGGTTTTGGTTGAATGAATTTGGCTAAAGGTTGGTTCATGAACCCAACATAATGAAAAGTGTTTAAAAACAAGGCAGTTTAAATTGGTCTGTATCGAAAAGATAAAACAGACAGAGACAAAAGGAACCAATAAGACGAACAGACCTCGCAGCGGAAAGGCTTGTATCCACAGGTATAGCTTTCACCCCTGGCTAGACGAGGATGAGGCTGTCCTGTGCGGCAGTATGCACAAGATCCACCGGACTCTGGATGTTTCTCCTTCATGTGTGCATCGAGTGTCTGCTGGTACTTGTAATGCCAGTTACACTTGGGACACTTCAGCGTCTTGCAGGAGTTGCGTGAATGCATCATCGTCATATGCCCTCCCAGGGACCGTGAAGATCCCAAGACTGTGTCACACTTGGGGCACTCCACCCCACTACCTGGGGACCCTTCACCTGGGCCAGGGGTACCAGGTGTCCCTGGAGTCCCAGGCGTACTAGGATTTCCGATGTGTTGATGCAGAGGTCCAGGGCTTTCATCATCTCTGCGCAACATCATCATGTCAAGGGGGTGGCAGGATGGTGATGACCCATCCCGTCCTGTTAGGGCTTCACTGGTTGAGTCGTTGCTGCTCTCCCGCTCTCTGGCAGCTGCCAGGGCTGTGGATAGGCGGCTTTTCTCCAACTCCAGCTTCTCACATATAGGCAGGGAGGAGGAGGAGGTGGACGCAGGGCCTTTACTGTCACTGTTAAACTTTAGCACACTGTTGGAAAGGGGGGAAATACTTTGGTTTAAGAGAGGGAAATCTTTGCTACTGGTGCTGTCGGCCCGCTGGCCTGTCATCGCCATGGTCATGGCCCGTTCCTCCTCCTCATCTACCTCCATTTCTACTCCACCACCATTGGAGTAAGCATCCTCATCCTGCTCAGGACTTTCTCCTCCCACTGCACCGGGCTCCCGCTTGATGGGCGGGTACTGGCTCAGGTCCGGCCCATTGGGTTGCAAAGTGCATGTGTCCCTAACGTGGCCCTTGCAGTCACTATCAGAGTTCTGACCTTCCAGGTTGCCACCAGTGGCAGCAGCAGCAGAACTCCCGCTGGGGGTTCTGTGGGCACCAGCCCCTCCCCCGAGGTTTGGGTTGGTCTCAGCCTTTGGCATGGTTTGGGTTCTGGGGGTTTGGTCATTGGAGGAGCTGCTGGCACTGCCCTTCAGGAAAGCAAAACCTGCCTGAAGGGAATCGGCACTCTCCCCACTACTGTGGAAAGCGTTCCATAAGCTGCGAAGCCCCGTGTCTGGCCCTAGGAAGTTGGCAGGTGTGGGATAGTGGGGTAGCACAGAGGTTGGGGGGGTTTTTGGTTCCAGAAAGCTTATAAGAGGTTCTTTGTCCTTGCCGATGCCCTGGATGATGGCGGAGACGTGCTTGTTGCTCAGCAGCTTTTGCTCCTGATCATTCAGGGTCATACGGTGGTCATGGACAGCATGTGTCACGAAGGAACGGCTGTAGCCAAAAGACAGCTTGCACAGGAAACACATCAGCACAGGCTTCCGCCGCCCATCGGCTACACAGCCCTCAAACTTGGACAAGTCCACATTGTTGGGGACATCTTTGGACACACAGGAGTTTTTGGCTGCACCATCCGCCGTCAGATAGTCTTTGTCATTCTTGTGGCGGAGGTCATAGACACGGAAACTGTGCAACACGGGACCAGCGCCCGCCAGCCCTCCAGCTGAGGTATTTGGGAAGGAGGGGTGGTCGGGCACTAGGGGTTTACCCCCCAGGGATGAGGCGATGTGGAAGGTGTTGATGATCTGGGGGTAGAAGGACATGGGTGCAGCGGGCTGCTCCAACCGCTCCCCCCCTGTGCTCTGGCCACTGCTGACCTGGGCATTGGGGAAAGTCTGGGGGGACAGCAGGCCCCTGAATGGGAGAGACCCAGAGAGCCCCCCCTGGTTGCCACGCTGCTCTTTGGAGTCCTCCAAGATGAAGGCAGAGCCATCAGGCTGGTAGATGATCTCGCTGCACATGTTCTCCACATCACTATCGTCATCCATCTCGCTGTTCATATCCCCGACTTCTGCAGCACCCGCCTCACGCTCTCCTTCGTCTTCACTCTCCTCTCCTACCATCCCTTCAACCTCCTCACTCTCTTCGTGACCTCCAGCGGTAGGCAGGCGGGCGTTGGGGCAGTGGTGCTCCATGTATTTTTGTAAACTGGAGAAGGAACTAGAACATTCGTTGCAGGGGATCTCCTTTGCCGGTGCCACGGGTGACGTGGCAGGGGCAGAACAGTCCGAACCCAAAGCTGCTCCTCCTCCTCCTCCTCCTGGTAAAGTCCCAGTAACACTCCCTTTGTTACCAGAATTAAAGCTTTCTTTCCGACTCTGTTCAGTAACAGGGTCGGTGGTTGCACTGACAGTGGTGGGGGTAGCAGTGGACCTCAGTGGGCTCACTGCAGGCTCTCCGTGGCCATTCTCCGGCTCTCCAGTGGCGGCAGGTGACGACTGGTTGTTGTTGGTGTTGACGACACTGGACTCCATGGCAATGACGGAGTTGTCCTCAGCAGCAGCGTCCAGCCTCTGGCCACCATGTTCTTGCTGCCGTGATGACACCATAGGGGGAGAGTCACAAGTTGCCATGACGACCACTACATAGGGATCTCATCTCATCCAGCGTAACAGGGACCTGAGTTTGGAAGCAGAAGGACAACCGAGATTTAGGATACGTGCAGATCTTTGCAGACTGTGATTGCTTGATATAACGTCAGAAATAGAACATCCTTCAATAAAAGTTCTGTCTCTCTTTGGGGCCAGGAAAACTTGAAGCTTGAAAACGGCGCAAATTAGCCATAAATGAATCAAGCAGCTTCCACGTCAGCAAGCAGTGGGGAACTTTATAGGAATAACCCAATTGTCTAGTGATCAGACCCTTTGATCGGAGCCCTAAAGTGCAATATCTGTTTGGTCTTGTGTGCGTAAATTCAGTATTGAAGATTATGATGTCAGGCTTGGGGTAGCTGAGGCCAAAATAACAGAACTCATCAATCAAGTTCACCAAATAATTTATACACAGGAGTCAGTGCCTTTCTTTGAGAAGAGAAGTGGACTGGAGTTTGAGGAGTCTTCATTCATTAGCCGTAATCAGTCTTGGCATGTTCTTACAAGTCAGGACTTGCTAATTAGGCTGCAGGTATTAACCAATTAATGCCCCGAAGGTATGAGTAGGAGTGTGTGAACAAGGGAAGTAAAGAACTGTATGTTGTCATGCAGGTTAGTTTGACTGTGCTTGAGCACATGACGAGTAGTTGTTGGTGAATTTTCTCTACAGGGTTTCAGATGCAGGAAAAAATCTGATAATTTGGGATAATAACTTTAAGAAAATATTCTTATGCAAGATTAATACAAGGAAGTAAAAAGTGGAGAGAGAGAGAGAGAGAGAGAGAGAGAGAGAGGGAGAGAAAAGAGAGAGGGAACAAGCTTCCCTGAGGAATGATGTTTGGAATACCAGCGAGATGTTATCAATCCTGGGAGGCTGCCCATCTCTCAACCCCTCACTACTTCAATATAGCTGCTTTTCACAACAAGTCACCAATGCAAAGGCACACACACACACACACACACAAACACACACACACAATGGAGAAAAAACTACCTAACCCACTAACACACACGCTTTCTAATCAAAGCCATTATGTCTCATCACCTGAAGAGATCAAGAAGAAACTACTAAGACTAAGCCATAAGGAGAGGAAACGAGAAGCAGGCTTTGCTTTTAGAACAAACAGTTTTCTTGCTCAGCTAAATGCAACAAATGAGAACTAGTTGTTCATGCCAGTGTTTTTTTTTCTCTTGATACAGTACCAGCGCCTTTCAGATGGATGCGTGTAAATGAGCTGGCATTAAAAGAAAGCTTTAAAGAGCCATGTTAACCTTTAACCCAATCCACCTGCTGCTTAATTCTCCCTCTCTTCTCCCTACACTCCCTCTCTCTCACAACAAAGCTACAAAGCAATTAGAGGATTAATCCGCAACAATCCAGGGCTAAACAAAGCCAGTGGGAGAGACAGTAAAAGCGTGAGGAATGAAATCAAACATGTGTGTGAGTATGTTCGAGGGTGCGTGTGTGTGCACGCGCTATAATCAGGTCTAATCTGACATATCCCGGAGATGATTCCATGGAGACTAGTGATAGATTAAAAGAGAGAGAAATTATGTTTTCCCTCTCTCTGTGTCTCACTCAGTTTATGCATCTCTATTCATAAGATTAAGAAGAATTCAGAAGGAGCAGTAGATTATTTTTTGGTGCTTATCTGTTTGGCATGCATGTGGGGGGAGATTTATGATATTTTTACAAAATCACAACAGATATAAGGTTCCTCAACATACGTTTGTATAGTTGGGATGTCACTGAGAAAAGCAGAGTCCAAGATTAGTTCAGTGAAACACTCAGTTGTGCCTTAACGGAGGGAAAAATGCAAAGAAGACACATACCTATACACTAAAACAATAACATCTGCATTCCTCACTTAACACGCCATGTATGCCTCAAGAAAGAACAACATACACCGAACAAGTTCAACCACAAAGATACGTCTTATTAGTTTTTAAAATAATGTTTTCCCTGACAGTAAAAAAGAAACAGTGAATTTGGTAGTTGTGGAAATAAACGTTTGCCTAAAATAAAAGCTTTTCACACCCACCTGCATCACAGCTCATTCAGATATACAGTACACATAAATCTCCAATTACTCTCACCTAGCTCCAAAACAACTTACTTAGCTCGTTCCTCCACTCAAACATATACATATTTCATTTTTTTCCACCAGTGTCCCTCTCACCGAGCCTGGTGTTAAATGTGATTGAGGGTAAAGCTGTTCAGAAGCAGTGGGTTTGAGAGCCTAATGCGACACATACGACAGGATTTACTACTTGTCAGTGGTGTCATTTCGCTGCTTATTTCATTGGGGAGCAACCCGTTTGAATTGTAGCTCGGACATAAAACACTGCGGGTTTATGAATTATGCATCTCCTAACACTTTAAGTATGGAATTATGTCTTATGGGTAAGCCAATGTGTTAAGCACTTGGCACTGACATATCACCCTTATTGCTAACAGGTTAGCAGCTGTTTACACGTGTGTCGACTGCCAACAATAACGTGCCTGTCCATTATTTTGTTATCCAAGGTTGTAATTGAAGCCATTATTTGTCAAAGCAACAGAGTTCTGACAGACAAATTAACACTATAAGGTTAATGCTCCATGTTGGGATATTTTGGCTGCTTTTTATTAGCTTTTTGAAATTTATCTTCATCAATACTTGACAAAAATGTGCAAATACGTGGCAGATGTGGCAAGCCAGATAAACACAAGTTTTAACTGCACTTAAAGAGAGATTAATGACTACTCTGCAAAATGAGTGTCTTAATATTAGACCCTCGTGTGACAGACCTTAGCTTAAAAGAGTAATATGCTTTACTGCAGACTAGTGTAGGCGCTTGTAGTCCTCCTGATCCATCTAGCATGTGCTGATTTAACATAGATGGACAGAAAATACTGAGATGTCTGGTCTTGCTATCAGGTGAATAGAATATCCTCCTGATGTACCTTTCTGAGCTTAAAGGGACAATTTGGACACCAAACATTTTTAGACGTGCGTGGATCAATAAAGGAAGTTGTTATAAGCTTTATAAAAGCTGATTACTGGACAGTGAAAGTTATCTGCTCTGCGTCTTTTTTGTTTTCCTTCATTTCCCAAGCCTTGCACCTTTCACAGCAGTAGTGCCCACTGCTGCTTCTTTTAAGGCGGATCATGTTACCGAGAGCTAAGAAGCCCCCACCCTGTCTTCCTTCGCTCTGCTAACCAACCACACAACTTTCAGGAGCGATCTACAGATACACTGAGAGAGAGAGAGAGAGAGAGAGAGAGAGAGAGAGAGAGAGAGAGAGAGAGAGAGAGAGAGAGAAACCAACAATGAAGGCAAGGTTTTTCCTCACACAGAAAAAAATAGTCCCCTTCTTTTAACCAGAGAACAAAAGAGATGGCCTGAGCTGCTCCCACCTCTGTTTTTTAATTAAGCATGTCCCTTTGCTTTCACGCACATGCACACTGACACAGGTTGACACACACGCAAACACACACATATACACTAAGGTAATTAAAGTGGCAGATCAGATCCAGTGAGAGGCAAATAATAGGCCAGGAATGCCTGGTTTGGACACTGCTAGTTCTGAGGGGAGAAAAGGGGCTTGGAGACTCCTATGAGGCCTATTGTTTTTCTCCCCCCTCCTCCCCTTCTCTCCCTT
Source organism: Notolabrus celidotus (assembly GCF_009762535.1). NCBI lineage: Eukaryota > Metazoa > Chordata > Actinopteri > Labriformes > Labridae > Notolabrus > Notolabrus celidotus. The sequence goes on along the minus strand of NC_048288.1, from coordinate 4,695,834 downwards.
CTCTCTCCTCTATCCCTCCATCTGCTTTTCAGTAGCTCTGTGAGAGACAGAGCAGCAGTCTAGAGCAGGGGATTTCTCCACCTTTTTTTCATATTTCCCACTCCCCCCTCCTCCTCTCTGAGTTCCACTTTTTCTTGGAAAAGTCCGGCTCTTCTTTAAATTCAAACATGCAGTGTGAAGCTAACATATAGGCTGAACCCAATGACAAACAGTGTGTTCAGTTCTAATTAATATGCTTGTACTTCATGAGATGTCCCGAAGTGTCCACAGAGGAGAGCTTAAGTGCTGAACTTTTGTTGATGTCAGCGTCTCCTCCTGCTCTTGTTCAGTAAAATGCCAAACCTGTAATTGCAGTGTCGCCACATTGTCATCAGTGTTTACTCTTGGATCTGTTAGGTTCAGTTTCATCACTAGCTGTCTGATATTTTAATGCAAGTACAGACAGCGCTGTTAAAACTTCTGTGAATATTTATAAGAGCTGTAAACACTGGAGTTAGTACGATCTGAGATTTGAAATGTGGAGCTCTAAAACACTTTTTCTCTGTTTTGGCACATACCTTTGTGAGCACAGCTAATAACTGGAGAAATTTAATCCAGAATGGATTTTTGAGGTGACCCGTCTAAGCTGGCAAAGTCAAACAACAAAGTCAGAAGACAGCGTGAGACTTTGTGTCCATTCCTTGAGGTCTTCTCGAAGGTCATCCCTCTCCCGGCATGTGTCCCCTCGCTCTAACACCAAATCTTCTATCAAAATGTCACCCAGCGTTAGCAAAAGACAAAGGCGAAGGGCACTGTGAAAGCCCCTGCATCCATCTCCCACTGTCAGCGCCATGAATAGGCCTACTCGGGTCTAATTAGACCTGTTTATTTGTTGCCATGCAGAAACGGAGGGATGAAAAACGAAGTGGATGAGGAAAGAGGAGGTGGGGAATTATCTCCTTCCTCACAATGCGAGAGGAGCTTCGACAGCCTTCAAAGAGTGCCGACACATGCATGCGCAAACACATATGCACACATGCACGCAATCACAGAAGAGGGCCTAATGCTCTCTATTTAAAGTCTTAAAAGAAAGGACAGAGGGAGAAAATTGCAAAAGGATGAGAGAGGGGGGGAGGGCTTTTGCGTGACCAAGTGTTTTTTGTCTTCTCTGCTTCTTAACCTCACAAAGGGATTTTCATGCAGGCCTTGTTTGTTGCCTGGAGGTGTAATATTAGATGCTAGATGCAGCAGATCTCCCTCATAACCCCCCCTTTACACCCTGCTCAGTCCGCCTGTCCTCTTACCTCTGAGCAAAGGCCTTCATTACCAAAAGACACCTTATCATTATTGCAAGGCGCGGCCCAGACACCTAGAGCAAACACAGCTCTGTTTAGCACAGGAATCTTGTTCGACAAATTACCTGCTCCGCAAAAATGCCTTTTAGCAAATCAAATTCAAAATGATTCCTACATGAGCGATGATCTCAGACAGACGAAGGAAACACAAGACTGAAAAATATTTAGCAGAGGAGGGGGGGAACAGGATAATGAGGAGAAATCTAGAGGACGGAAGTGGGATTTCTTTCCTTGTCCTGAAGCAGGTATGCAGCTTCTATCCCTCAGGTTGATGACAGGTAAATTAGTCTCATTGGTTGCTCAGGTAACATACACCCGACTGCCCACAGGCCTCTACCTGATATTCATTGTTAGAGAGAAAATTATCTGAGTAACATTGCAGAAAAACCTGCAACATGTGTCATGAGACCGTCATAGGAAACAACTATAGTAGAGAGTGCAAAAACAAACTTGGCAACCAGGTGAGAACGACTAGTGAACCCAGCGGCCATGTTTTTTAACCCTCCAACAGCAACAAAAGAATCATATCACTCAACCAACGGGCAGGTCTTCTAATCTGATTCAGGATCAGATTACACCAGCCCCTATCCAAACTTCAGTCAGGATGAGGTGAAAACATTCATCATGTGATCCCGTCGTTGCTCGGAGGCAAAGACATGCAGATATCTTATTAAGTTCAGAGCCCAGTTGCATGTTTGTCCTTTGTGCAAGTCAAGTCAGTGTTTATCAGCTGCTTGTACAGTTTTATAGAGACAGAATGTAATGGGTTCAAGGCAGCTTTGGTAGGATTTAACATTTCTACAAATGGACTTTGGTCCAGTCTAAATATATGCACAAGTCTTGCGCCTTTGAAGAGGCGATATTTCAAACTAAACTCAAACTGAAACATGAAAATAAACAGTCAGACACCGCCGGGTCACAGTCACCACTTACTGCCCTTTGCTAAAGATTTTTCTTGCATCAAAGGCGAAGGCAATCTACATAGCTAATGCCTCCATTTTTTTTCTTCCACAAACTCCAAACAGCCAAGACTGAAGGGAGAGAAAAAAATGGGGATTTTTCTTTCGCCGGCAATCTGGAAACACTCTCTACTTAATTAGGGTTGATTGGAAATGAACCGCACAAACAAAGGGCAGCCTATGCCCCGACTATTATGAGCGTGCATGCGTGCGTACACGTGCACAGGGGGGTACTCTAACCACCTTTAGAAGCTCATGCTGGTAGGAACTCTTCTCTTCCAGACTCTTCCCCTCGCTTTCTCTTTACCCCCTCCACCTCTTCACCCCCTCCAGATTAAGGGAATCCACCGCCAAAGAATGTGTGACGACCTCCACTGCCACGGAGCAAAACTTCCAGCCCCCGACGCCACAAAAGGCAAGAAGGTAATTAAGTTTGAAAGAATAGAAGGACTGCCACAAACAATGCGCCAGTGTCCATGGGGAGGGATTGGAGAGTGTGTGTGTGTGCGTGTATTTGTGTGTGTGTGTGTGTGTGTGTGTGTGTGTGTGTGTGTGTGTGTGTGTGTGTGTGTGTGTATGTTAGGGAGGTGGGGGTGAGGCAGAAAAGCCATTAACATTCAGTGGCCGGGTGAGAGAGAGGAAGGAGGGCAAAGGGGAAGTGAGGATGGCATTCTCTCTCTCTCTGTGCTTCTCCCTGTCTTTCTCTCTCGCAGCACGACTTGTCTGTTCATTCTTTTTATTTATCTCTCCTCTTTTATTTTCCTCACATCTGGTTTGGACCCTCTCCCCTCCCAAAGTGCCCTCCCAAATCACCCCTCAGTACACTGCCAAGACTCTCCAATGCTCTTTTTGGCCCCTTTGCTGTTCCGTGTTGTTGCTCTCGATGTGAGGGGTGCCCCCCTACAGACAACACACACACTAATGCACTCACACACACACACACACACACACACACACACACACACACACACACACACACACACACACACACACACACACACATACACACACACACACAACTTTATCCCCAACTCTTGATCTGTGTTTTGCAAGGCTAAGTTTGGCACTTTGCATACGCTGAAGCTTGAGGACCAAACTCGCAAACACTGCTACACACACACACACACACACACTAACACATTTCTATTGGTTACCACCTGAGACTGCTAACAGCTAACCAGATTAGCACCGTACACACGCAAATTCACACACACAGCATACAAACACAAAACACACACAGGGTGCTTTCATCTTTTTTGCCACATCTCCAGCAAAGCAGTTTAACTCAATTAGTGAAGAATGTAATTTTATTTACAGACTCCCAAGTAACTCACAACACACACACACACACACACACACACACACACACACACACACACACACACACACACACACACATACACACACCGAAAGACTCACACAGTGTAAGCAAACTGTCCCTCTCCCACGTGGTTGCAGCTAAGAAAGAAGTATTCATTGCTCTTTGCATGTGTGTCAGTCGGCGAGTGTGTGAGTGTGTGAGTGAGTGTGCATGTGAGCTCGGACAGTGGAAAAGATCATGAGACACATTTACGTCAGATGAGTGAATCAGACAAACCACCACTAATTTCAATGAGGGGTTCTTTTGAACGGAGAGGGAGGGTGAGAAGTTAAAAGTCAGGGAGAGGCAGACAGAGGAGACAATAGGTGAAATAAAGAAAAACCTTTGTGTGTGTGTTTGTTTGTGTGTGTGTGTTTGTGTGTGTGTTTGCACATCTTCTGTCCACACGGGCGAGGAAAGCAAGTCCCCTACTAATTGCGTTTTTTTGGTGTTATGTGTTTAGTAATCTGCCTCTCTTTGTCTCTGCATCTCACCAGAGACATGGATTAGTGCTAAAATGATGACTGCTTAATCCTTGATTTCCCTGTGCTAAATAAATATTAATCTAGCCTGCTCATCATGCTCTTGTAAGGTACAACATACACAATATGAAAGGGCTTAGAAGTTACATAAATCGCAGCCTTATCCTTTGGAATGAGGCAAAAGCAATGAGACCATGCACACTAGCAAACACACACACACACACACACAGACACACACACACACACACACACCTCTGCTTGGAAATAACACTACAAGTTGAAGAGGTTGGCATGGTGGGATTATTTGTCAGGAGAAATTAATAATCCTGCTAAATACAAAGGCTAAAATAAATCTGGTTTAAAAAAAATGTGTGTTCTTTTCCGACACACACACACACACACAAACACACACACACACACACACACACAATTATACACCACCCCAGGAAAAAAACAACAAACACCACTCATTTGTGTTGATTCAGACTCCCTCTCTTTTCTCTCACTCGCCCTCTCAGCAGGTTTGTTTAGCAAAAATACTGCTGGGAACATGAAAAATGAAAGCTGCCATTGCTGGACTCTCTCTCACACACACACACACACACACACACACACACACACACACACACACACACACACACACACACACACACACACGCTTAAATTGACAAGGCCGTGGTAGCGCAGCGCAGAAGAGGTTAAGCAAACACTGTCCACGTCAGTCAAGGATAGCACACACTCACAGACAGACAGACACAGAGAGCAGTCTCTGACGCAGGCATTTCACATCCACCTGGCAAATATGAACGCCTGGTTACACTGTATCAGCTAGCATGAGGCTCCAATGCTACGCTAATTTTAAGCTAGATAACAGGATGCCTGTGAATCAACTGGTTGTGTATTCAAGCCTTTAAAAACAGCATGATATACCTTTAAAAATAGTAGCCTGAGATTAGAGACATGAAGTACTTTTCCAGCACTGGAATCAGTTTTGTAAGGCCAGCAACCTGCTGATATTTCCAAGTCTATTTTGGGGCATTACAAAGTCACTACTTGTGTCATAAAGTTAATTTCCTCTTATGAAAGTAGAAAATACTACAAATGTTTACCCTCTCTAAGTGTTAATAAAACAAAAAGCATGCTAGCAGTAGCCTGCAGCTACTAACAGGACAATACTGTATTAGCCATGCATGTTTGCAAAGCCTGTGGTTTCTGGCTGTGCCAAATGCTAGTTGTAACTCTATAATGATCTGAACAGGTAGGGACATCTTGTCTGCCCATTGTGTTAAAGTCAGCTGATTTATGAGTGCTTAACCTGTTCTTATCAGTCCAATTACACAGTCACATTCAAGAGAAGAAGAGAGGGGGACATCTGCTTTTACAGCTAACTGTAAGTATGCAGAAACACCTTGCTAATTGAAAAGACATTTCTTGGACGGACCGGCCAAACGTAACCAATGCAGTTGTTTTTCAGGGGTAACAATAAAGTTTAAAGTTCAAACCCTCCTGCTGTTTTCTAAAGATGGTACTCGACGGGACCCCGGCCCTGTTATTATCTTCATAAACATAATCATAGGGCAGGTATCCTGACTGACGCCACAAGCTATGTGCCCCTCACTTAAACATCTCCTGAGTACTTCTCCGACACGCCACAAAAAGACCATTAATGTCTCAGCAGGAAGAATGTGTGGGCCTTGCATAAGGAAAAAAACAGATGAACACTCATCTCGGGACAGTTGTGCACTGGGACATGTGCAAAGAACACACAAAACACAAGTGCACACATACCTTTTGGCTTTCCAAGAGCTGCAATACTCGTGACAGGTCTAATTTCTGGACCCAGGGAATTACTAATTAACTTAAGCTTTTGGCTCTCTATTTAATTAGAGAGGTCTCCAAATGAACTTTAGACCAAAGCCATTTGCTTTTTAAACAAACCCCCTTTTTCTGACAGCTGTTGCGAGTTTGCCCTGTTCTCACAAAAACCACAAGGAAGGCACAGTTGTTATTTGTGCCATCATCGGCTCTTTTCTGGTTACCGTGGGAGGGAGGGAAGAAAGAAAGAGAATTGAAGGGGGGGGGGGTTGGGGATGAGCGATGGAGTTGAAAAGTGTACGTTTTAATTGGATTTCACTACAAACAAACAACTGTCAGATGTAATTAGCGTGGTTTTAGATTAGCACCACAATATTCCTTTATCAAATAAACACCATGTCACGCAAATCCTGGGGCCGGCCCGCTGAGAGGGAACCGAGATGAAATGGACCCATTACCTTAGTGTTCGCTGCAGGAAATAACTGCTATTAGATACAAGTGACACAATAACGTGTTGAAATCTAACATGCAAGATAAAGTACCTCTCACTGTGAGCTCACTGTTAAATTATCAACGTGGAATGAAGGTCTCTTTCTGTCTTTTTTCTCTCTGCGTGTGAATGCATGTGTGTTGCACTGCTCTTAATGTGGCAACCAGGGGACCATGGAGGTCAATGACAAGGCAGCTGAAAACCAGAGTCAGCAATATCTCTCTCTCACACACACACATGCACTCAGGGATTATGCTTACAGCAAAGGAAGCCACATGCAAATACATGTAGCATGTATTTGAGTACAAAAGGGAGCATGTAATCTGCTTTTTAAATACAATGTCAGCTTTTACTTTTGCAATATAACCTTAAAGATATAAAGAGGAAGCCTAAAGGAACATGGGGCCATCCATCACCACGTCCTGACACTTGTTTAGGTATTAGGTCAAAAGAAGAGCTCCATTCTTCAGCCATACTTTGCTTTTTTAACAATTCCTCCAAAGCCCTCCTATATGTGCTCGTCTTAGCAGAGATGAAACACGGCAAAAATCTCCCCTCTTTATTTAGTCTACGGGCAGGGAGCTGATACATCAGTGAAACCGCTGACAAAACCGGCCTTGCTAATACCTACAATTTCATATACAAGAACATTCCTGCGCCTGTTCTGCTCTTCTTCTCTACTGTCACGGAAAAAGAGGAGTATTTTTTTCTCTCTTCTTAAAAGCAAATAATTAAAGATAATTCCAGGGCTGGTGCCAGGCCAGAGAAAAATAGAGGGATTGTGTTGGCTGGAGTCTCCTCAGGGGAGTTTTGGAGACACATGCTTGCTAGCTTGTCTGTATAGATCAGACTGAGGCCTCCATTAGGAAAGGAAATATTCTGTTTTTAAAGACTTTTAATCCATCACTTTACGGTCACGTATCTTCAGTGAGGAGGCCAGGTTTCAAATTTGAGACAGTTGAGATCATATATATGTTTTAATGACAGTAACTAGGTCAAAGTATTGTTAGTGTTCATAATAATAATAACAACAACAAGAATAATAGAATAATTGAGAAGGTCTCTGTGCAACTAGGGCTTAATTCTTTGGTAAATTCGTCTCATCTCTCATTACACTGTTTGTTTAAGCCCACAAGTCATGCATAATTAATTAGCCACTTATTCCCTGACGAGCCCTGCCAATGGCCTTGATATCCACATGCTATTGCCTTCAGGAATACTACATGCCAATCATGTTGCATGTGAGATTAACATGCATACACCGGCATGTGCAGACACACATATAACATACATATGGACACAAATATGATACAAGACTGGAGGAGCATGTATGTTTGATTTAACACAGATGTCCTGTTTTTGTTTTCTTTGCCATAAAGATTCATGTTACCACAGCACTCTCCCTCTTTCCTCCATTTTCCTGCAGGTCTATTAATGTGCATATGTCCTGTGACTGGGCTCTCTGCCTTCTTCAATCCCTGCCTTTGTCTCTGGCCAACAAGGAAGCGAATGCATCATTTGTCATGAGACGTCTTGTGCTATTGTGGTGCATCTTTTCTCAAACCTGGAGAAACTTAGTCATTCATCAACTTTTAGCTCCAAGCTTGTCTTTTTAACTTCTCTTTTGGTGAGGTAGTTGTGCATAGTTTTTCTGCTTGCCAATTTTTGCCGCTCTGAAAATACTTCTGAGAGCAATCAATGAAATGTGGCATATAACCTTTTGTACTGTGCGTAGTTCTGTTGGGAAGTAAGAGAGGTACAAGCCTTGAAAACAAAAGGCAGCTGAATGTTGTGTTAAATACACAAGAGGAGGACTTTGAGGCTCTCAAATGGACCTGAAGGGGTGGGAAAGTCCCTCGTGGAGTATAGAGGACACACAATGTCACAGTCTCAAAGGTAATAGCAGCAACGCAAAGAATTAAAATGAGGTTGCATATGCAAAGAAGTGCTGTGAAAGTTTAGAGTTTCTTTTAGCTCTCACATTGCCCAATCCCTGTTCTCCCCTTTCTACCTGACAAAAACCCAGAGCATCCAGAGATGCAAATGAAAGACGAGACAGAGAGCGCCAGAGAACATGACACAGAGACACTAACAGGGGAATCAGGGAGACAATATGAGCGAAAAAGTGAGGCCTCATTTTTTCAACAGCCTATTTTTTTTCACCTAAACCCGAATCTCAGCCACCCTCAGGGCCCACAGGACCTCAGATCAAACAGAGACAGTCCTCCAACACACGGCCCTGATTGTTCTTTCCCCACCCCGTACGAAAATCCCCCCACCCTCACTTTGAAACCAAAAGAATAAACATATTATTCTAAATGAAATACCCAGAGCCGTGTTTTTCCACGGCTAATATCCTGTACGAGATGGCTGATGCTAAATAGGCATGAGAGCCTGAGAACAGGACGGAGAGAAAAATCCCCCTCTTTTCTATTTTTCCCTGAAGAGATTGATGAAGGGCCTGGCGAGATGAGGGAGTGAGAGACGGACATAGAGCGAGAGAGGGGAAAAGAAAGAGAGAGAGAGAGAGAGAGGGTAACGCAATCCTGACTGGCGCAGGACCAACAGCAACAAAAACATTTAGATAACCGCGCTCAATAATGAACGATTTCAATGAGGACAAAAATTACATTTCCTACAGATAACATGCCCCCTTCCCATAACAGAGCCAGAAGAGCCCTGAAACCACGTCATGCTGGACAGGAGTATTATGTTAAGGGAGGGTTGTAGTAACTATATTAGTATCCTTTTACCCCGCCAGAGACAGCACTTCACTGGCTGTAAGGAGATAGAGTTGGCAGAGCTGAAAAAGAGTCCGGGAGAAATATGACAACTCGACTAGCTTCACTGGAAAAGCAACAAATCACTTCTCAAACCATCACTACCGGTAGCACAGCTCAAACGATTACCGATCTGCAACACACACACACTACAAGGGCCACTCAAAAATAACACTCCACGCACACATACAACCGAGGGATCGCTACAGCGCACTTGATCCTCGTGCAGGTCACAGCGAGAACACTGTCCCCACCTTTCCCATCCGCTAAGCACTCACTTCCTTTCATGCCAAAGTCTGTCAAGTTGTTGAGAGGGGAAGAGGCAAGAAAAAGAGGAGATATAGCGTGGAAAAAAAAGAGAGAGAGAGGGGAGTCTTTGTCCTCCTCCACTCAGCTCCAGCACGTTTCCTCCTCGGGTCCGGTTGGCATTAGCATATGAAAGGCGAGGGAAGGCGTGCAAAAGGTCAAAGAAAGAGGATCCTGTCCAATGAGAGACAACAAAAACAGGCCACACCGGCCTTTGTGGCGTTCATGTTCTCCACTACCCCAACCTCACGCCCCTCCCTCGACCCCCCTGGATCATTTCCATACGCCAGATGCAATAGCAATGATGACGGTTGATCATAAATTACTCAGAAAGTCGAGCCGGGTCAGATGGAAGTCACGGTGGCAATTTTAAGCTGCGTCACCATCCGGGTGCACCCTTCCTGCTGGTACAACCACATCTCTCTCTCTCTGTCTCACACACACACACACATAAAACACACCTGCCTTTAAAATACCACGGTTCCCTCTACTCAGACGATATCCAACCAAATCCTCGGCAAACATCTCAATAAAGAAAAATGTAAGAAGAGTGTAGTTTGATTTGATCCATGAAAGCCGCTCCCTTCCTTCCATGTAAATGCTACCTGAGCCACATCCATCCACTACATAATTGCACACTCCAGTGCTTTAGGGATGCAGTTTAGTGTATACATGGAGGCTTAAGAAGTCTCCACAGTCACTCTATTATCATACATATCGCCTCACATGACAGCTTCCATCTGCTGGCATCCGAACAAACAGCCAAAAAACACCAGCCCGGTGTTTCCGGGGTCCTCTCCAGCAAACACACTCCCCTACTGGCTAACAGCGGCCGCAGACAGAGGGGACTGTAGGGGATAGAGAGAGGGAGGGAGACAGAGAAGAGGGGTAGAGCATTTCATCTCTCTTTCATCTCTGTCACCCAGTCAAGCGTTCAATGCCCCATTCAGCGCCTGCCCAGCATTATGCAAAATAATGCTAATCCCCTTTCCCGTGCTTTCACACTTGTATAAACCGCCGTTCCTGCCTCTGAAAAGCAATTATATCAGTTTACGTTCCTGTCAAAAAACAGGATTAGCATGCAAGTACTAGTAGCACCAACCAGGCCCAATCTCTATCCACCTTTGGCTAGCAGGGAAGCACAGAAAATTAAATGTTTGTCCACCCTCCCCCTGAAAAAGAAAAGTCCTGCTGCTCGGTTGGGGGTAGCTATAAAGATGTGTTGTAATTAGATATTTGGATGGAGTGAAAAGAAGGGCTGCAAGTTTCAAAGGCAGAACTCCTTGTGCGTGTCACTTAGGCCCGAGCCTTTCTCTGCCAGAATCTCAGTCTTGTACAATAATCAAAAACAAATTCAGCTGTGTCGCTACACGCGGCCATATACCAGCCGCACAGTCCCGGCCTCTCTGTACAGACAGCAGTGTGTTACACATGTGACGCACACAACTGAACTGCTGTCGTCCCCTCAGACACATTGCCACCACATGCGCACAGCCTTGCCAATGCACGAGTGCACATGCAAACACACACACTGAGCAGACAAGGAAACATGGCAGAGTGTTTTTGAATATGCAAATGCTCGTACAAGCGGAACGTGTGTAAATAGGAGTCATTGTGCGCTGGTTTAATCTGGACAGTCGGGCCTCTCTCTCTACCCCTCTCATGTTTTTTGGGTGTGTGAGGGGTGGAGGGATGTACACCCGTCCTGACTGACGACAGATCAGGGGACATTAGTCAGCACAATTAGCCAGGTCGTCATGGCGACTAATGAAATTTGGCAAAGCGGCCAGGCAGAGACATAAATGAGCTAGCTGGTTATGTGCTAGCACAGGGGGCTGCCTGCCTGCCTGCCTGCCTGCCTGCCTGCCTGCCTGCCTGCCTGGCTGCTGGCTGGTTGCCTTACACACACCCATTATTCTCTTTTCTGCCGTGGTGGTACAATAGAGTCACTTGTATCTCAGCCGATACCCACCGGCGGTACAAGCTCTCCGCCTGACAATTTGCATATGTTAATATAATTAAGTGCTAATTACACTAAAACTCGCATATTCACAAGCACCCTCCCCGGGAGCGATGGAGGGGCTTGATCTCGTTCCAAGTCTTTAACCCTCCTCCGCCTCTCGCTCAGTGTGTGTGATAGAGAGAAAGTGTGTGTTAGCGGTGGTGCCCCAGGGCTGACAAAGGAAGCCCCCCCCCCTCCACTCCTCTCTCTCTCTCTGGGACATAATGCTGAGCTGCTGCGGACTTCTTAGCTTCTCCCCCTACAGGCCTCACCGAGCCAGAGGACCCTGACACTACTGCTGCAGCCCATCACCTCTAACACACACACTACAGAGCCCAAAGAAAAACACACCTTGATCTGAAATACTGTGAGAGCACTCTTTGCATCAAATGCTGCATCTTTTGAACAGTTGCATAATACATGTTGCATAAAACACTCTGAAAAAGTGCTAAAGAGAGATCCTGAAACAGACAACTTGGCCCATCTCTGTGAAATACGCGTAGAGCAGAAAAAGGTTGTGTTTATTTGTTTCTGGCTGCTTGGAAACCTAAAAGAGAAGAATTTAATTTCACTCTGACAATCCAACCACTCATGATGTGTGTGAGAAGAGCGCTGGATACGTTCAATGTCCTCAGAGTGGCTGACCAGAATGAGAGTAGCTATTTGAGCCATAGATAAGAGACAAAAAATCTACATGATTCCCCCCAGTGAGTATGTGTGTATGGACGTGAAAGTGTGTGTAGGCCTGCCGTTTTGATAATGGAGGACAGGCGGTTGTGCTTTTCACATCGTAATGGCCGTGAATCAGGGAGGAAGCCAAGCGGTCGTGCTACAATTAGAGCTCTTTTGTGCCTCTTCCTCTGTCTCTTTCTCCCCTCTTCTTTTTTTCCGTGTTTTCACTCGCTGACACTCTCCCTATCGAGGGGATGTTAAAACAGTCTCCTCTGCTCTGCTGCAAAAGCTGAATGAGGAAGAGGAGGGGGGGGTCAGACTGTGCTGCTGCTGCTGCTGCTGCTTCTGCTGCTGCTGCTGCTGCTGCTGGACACGCACGTACACACGCACCAGATGGTACAGGAAGGAGGATTAAATAAACACACATGCAGACACACACCTATTTGGCAGACGGACGCCTCCGCTGTGTGCACGGTGTCCCCCTAATGAATGTCTATGGGGAGTCAAAGGGTCCAAGCTCATTTAGTCGCCTCTCAATGAGATGCAGCATTATGACTATGGTAATACGCTCCTCCCTTCGCCAATAATCATACACAGGTCATTGTGTCAGAGTGATTCATTTCTATCACACACGTACGCCAGATGTTATTACGCAGGAGAGTAAATCTCCCCCCCATGCATGTCGATGGGCTTCCATGCAAAAAAGAAAGAAGGCGAAAGAGAGGAAGAAAAAAAATATATTGTTGTAGCAGTGCGGCGTGTAGTAAGCTATACTGTTCACCCAAGCATGACGGCTGGTAATGCAGGTTTGGATGTAGCTCTGAGTGTGTGTGTGTCTCTGAAAAGGGGGGGAGCTCCCCTCTGCTAATACCTGCTACTCGGATTACCACAGCGTCTTAAGTATTCAACCGGACTCATATTTTCTCTTTCAGCCTTTTTTAGCCAAATTGACTGTCTTTACAGTGTAAAGCAGCGATACAGCCCTCCTTACTAAAGGCCTATGGGGGATCCACGCAGAAGAAGAACATTAAAATGCAGCGATAGCCTTGTTGCAAAGCTCCTCTCTATTTCTTTCTCTCTCTCTCTCTCATTCTGCAGCAAAGGCTTCTAAATCATCCAGCCTCCTCTATTAGACGGGAGACTTATTGAGGTAGAAACCATAAAAAATGAAGAAGGGAAATTTAATCCCTGAAATATTGATTTGCACATTAATATCAGATAGGCAGAGGGCAATCTAGCCGGGTGGAAATGACACATTGTCGACCCCTAGGAGAGGCCCGAGCCAATCTTCTAGCTGCATGTGTCTTGGGCCTAGGAGTTATAGGACAGACTCAGCCCCCTGTCTCCTTCCCTCTCTCTCTCTCTCTCTCTCTCTCTCCTCCTCCTCCTCCTAGTACCCTCTCATCCCTTTGCCCCCCTCCTCCTCCTCCATCCGCACCCTTAATGAAGGCTGCAATGCTGAAAATGCATTAGCTTTTAATAATCAAGAAGCATTTTCAAGCCAACAGCTATTGTCCTCTCAGGGCTGTCTGCCCATCTCTCACACTATATGTTTTTTTATTATCCCTCTCCCTGACTGCTGCGGCTGGAATGAATGTTACAAGCTGCTTAACTAACATGCAGAGATACACACACACACACATATATAAACACACTCGCAGTCTTTGATAGTGCTAAGACAAGCCCGCACAGAAAAACAAAAAAACAAGAGGGCCTGGGCTTCTGCAAACACAAAACTATGGAAATATTCTCTCATTTGCAAGACAAGAAAAATAAAAACAGAGTGTGTTATTATGGAGTGAGACAATAGCATCATTAACTGATGAAATTCACTGCAATTAGACAGGATCATCTCCTCTCATAATTTCACTTTTGGGGTTTTTCTCATCAGGCCTATTTATGTAATGACACGTAGGATTTTATGCAGATGCAATTAAATCGAGTGATTGTATAAAAATCAATTCAGGGTTCATCATTTATTAATCTCTGAAATTAATCTGATATCACACACAGTTTACCTGACAGAAAACTGGCATGTTTGTATTTAATGTTAGTGTTTCATTTCAAATGTAGGTCTTTAAATTCATACACAATAATAAAGCTGAAATTAAAAAATGATAATAATGATCAAATTGATTTATTCTGATTATTAAAGCAGATGAGACGCTCCATATTCGCTGTTTGAGGTGATAAATGAAAATCCGTATTTTGTTGAAAAAGCTGTACTCTGTGTTTAAAATGCTGTCCTCGTACAATAATCTGGAGACATTTAAAAGTGTAACACACTGATGTGAGAGTCTAAATTTAAGGAGGGTATAAAGCCTCTGAAATCCATACGTAAAAAGCAGAAAAGCCGTGAATAAATAGAGACAGTCTTGTAAAAAGAGGTCGCCTGTCCTAAACACCGTCTCTCTACTCTTAGTACACCGCTACATACCCGGGTTGGAGACTGACTGGCCCCCTTGGCCCTGATGTTTTTGTTTTTTTTCCTCCTCCCGTGCGATCGATGTCCCCCTGTCACTGTCGCGTCCCAATCCGAGCCAAGTCTATCTACCTGGCTGAAAAAAACAGCCACGAGGGCGCAAAAATACCTGAGAAGCCCATCCTCTGCGTTCTGTCTGCTCTGAATTAATACACAACATCTTTTATCGACAACTCGAAGAAGATGTTTTAAGATGAATCGGTGGGAATTAAGAGAGGGACAATTTATGCAAGGAAATTATAAACCCACCGACGCGGATTGGGACTGAAAAAAAGGGACTTTAAGCTGGAATTGAAAATGAGTTCAAGACTAATAAAAACAACACAGTATGAGTTGTGGATATATCTTTGTTTTGAAAATGCCGGTGCTAGAGACAAAACAGGGGGACCCAGGAGTCGGCTGCCTGCAAAGGGACTCGCCGTGCTCTCAGCAGCCCAACGATCGCTCTCCCTCCTGGGCGACGCAGCCACCCACGCCTCGGTAAAGTGGGACTACTTTTTAAAGCGCAGCAGGTAAAGATGCGTGGACTACGATCGGAGACATGCACTTTACTGATGTAGTGAGGGATGAATAAAGGTTATTGTTGGACTATTACAAAGATATTCACTTCTGAATAGGACAGAGGGGATCGTGCCAGGAGTCTGATCGTGTCACTTCGGCCGTGGAAGGTGCATGAAACCCGGTAAAAACCCGGCTTAAAACGCAGTGTGCTTCCAAATGTGTCTAAAAATGAAATATCTTATGTTGGAGGAGTGAATTAAGGAGTCAGGAAGTGGGTGAAACCAGCGAGCCGGACCCCTCGCCTGGAAACATGCTCAGAGCGGACATGTCCGAGGGATCGGACTCCTGGAAAGGCAACACCACATCCGCAATGCAAAGCCACAAAAGGAGAGAAACGCTCGTCTCGTCTCGTTAGATCTACCGTGAAGAACTACTCAGTCTCCCTCTCCAGCATGTTTTCTCAGTAAGAATCGTATAAGTTTGCAAACGGCAGGTCTGGACGTGATATCCCTCTGTAGCAGCACGGACACATGCGTAAGAACGCCTCCGACCCTGTCAGCCGCTCGGTTCATTGGAGCCAAAGCGCCGGAGTTGCTCTAACATCCCGATATCCGCCTTTATTCTGGACTTAAAACAACCCAGCACCTGTTATCCAAACAGCCCCGATGTCAAAGATCCACCAGCGAGATAGATAATCGATACCCGACCCCTAAATTTAACACACACCCCAAACTACTCAATAAAAGTTAAAGGGAGAGGTGGAAAGGAAAAAAAAACTTACTTTCTTCCCCCTCCAAAGCCGTCACCTCCGCTTCTCTCTTTGCTCTGGCTTTTAAAACAGTCACATCCAGCGGCTTGCGTTAGTGGACAATCAAAACGTGGAAAAACAGGGAAAATTACAATAATCCTCCAACTTTATATTGGGAAAAGGGGTAAAACCACAAATGTCAAGCGCTTAGAGAGCTATCCCTTATTTTGGTTCCGGTGGCGGTGAAACGACGTGTCGACGGGCTGCCTCGCAGTTTCTCTTGTGGACGGGGGTCGGGAAACGGAGGAAAGGAAATGAAAATCCGATATGTCTTTATTCTGCTAATTATTATCGTTTTAGCCCTGTTTAAAAAAATGGCTGATTAAGTTGAGTGCGCATGTCTTTGTGTGTCTATTTCCCGATATGCACTCTGGGAATGGGTAGAGAGACAGAGAGAGAGAGAGGGCGAATGAGAGAGAGAGAGGGAGAGAGAGGGAGGGAGGGTGCAAAAGAGAGACGGAGAGGGAGGGAGAGAGAGGAGAGAAGTGTAATTAGTGAGTTGATCAACAGTCTTCACATTGCAAATGACGCGCACACGGAGCCCTGGCGGCCGCAGAGGTCTATGCGCGCAGAAAAATCCTTTTGTACGGTTTCTCTCCGAGGGCCAAATCACATGTAGAACAATGGACAAGCGCTTCCCGCATAAGCAAACATGCTGCACTCACTTCTGAGTACTTGAAAGAATTAATACATAGAAGTTATCTTTACTCTTTATTTTTATAAGTTTTCTGTCGTGACGCGCAAAATTCTCAAACGCACACTTCCTTTATTTTTCATGAAACGCAAATAAGGTTATTTATTTCAGAACATGATGCTCTTTTTTGTTTTGCATCAGCTTGATTTGGTTGATTATAACACCACAGGTGAGGATGCGCAAAGAGAAAAGTCTGCCTATTCCGAGAAATGTTAGAGCATACAGACACTTGTGCGAGTTTCTTTGAGGTTTGGAACAATTTATGAAAATGAATGTTAGAGTAGAACTTGGTGAATAACATTTGTATCATTAATTTGTATACAAAAAAAAGAAAAACACCTGAGAGAGAACAATAAAATGACAGAACCGTCTCGTGCAGTGCATGAAAACGGGCCTGCACAATGTGTAACATCATTTATATAAAAAGGCACACAAGCCATCTATACACATGTGCGTAATTTACGCCACACATGGATGCACGGTTTTGTGTTTTTTTATCGTATTTTCTAATAATGTCGTCGCTTTTTTCTTACAGAGAGGAGTCTGTATGTGATCTGTTGCAAATATGAAACATATAAACACTCAGGCTTAAAAGTCAAAGCCACGATGCATCCCAGTAATCCAGCACATGTTGGAAAGTCATCACTGCCCTTTCGGGACCACTAAGGCCCCGCGTGGGTTCAATAGAGCCAAACTGCAAAATCCAATACACGGTCAGGCTAAAAATCCCCTCTCTATTCAAAGCTCTATTCACTTGCCTTTACATTTAGTGTCCTTACAAAGTGCATCGCTCTGTTGGCCCTATAGCCTTTCAATGCAAACCGTTTACTGTGTGTTTCCCCCCCGGTTGCTTTAATAGTGGCTTTTGGGCAAGAGGAAGACTTTACACAGTCTCAATCGGGGAGAAAATCAAGAGATCTTGTTCGCCTTCATGGAAAAAATCGAAGCTGGGGGTGAATTGAACTGCATGAGCCGGGGCTTGGGATGTGATGATAAGGCTGCTGCTGGCAAGTGAACTACTAGGTCTACTTTGCAGCCACATTGACTGGACTGCACCCCGTACCAACTGGATCCTTCAGAAGCCAAGAGATCCGAGCCCGACCCGACCCGAGGCTGTTTATTCTGGGTTTAGAGAGGTCTCCAACAAAAAGGGGGGGTGGGTGGGTCGAGGTGAGGAACAGAGGCGTCACTTTTCACCCGGATCCAAGGCTCCTGCTGCTGCCGCTACTGCTGCTGCAGCTGCCTGCCTGTCCTCCAGGGGGGTTTTCTAGCCTGTCAAGCCTTCGGAGGCGTCGCTTACAGACGGCTTGGGGAATCGAGTCTACCCGCTGCTGCAGCGGACGCGCAAAAAAGTCCGACGGGGCCGTGCGTCGAGGTTTCCAAAGCTGCATGGAGTGGAACTATTTCTCATCTGCGACTTTGTATACCTAAACGGAGGACTTTTATAAACGTAAACCACCGTGTTTTGTCTTTTTTTTATTCGAGCATCTCCATCTCTGTGAGAGGATCTACTTTATCCACTTCTTCTGCGCGCCGCTGTCATTTTCAGCTGATTTGCGCTTTAAATTTTATTTGTTTTAAATGAAAAAGAGAGAAAGTACAAAGCGGATTTAAAGAGCTGATATTGACTACCGCTTATCTTAACCTCCTGCGTTTTGTAAATCCCCCCGGTCTCCACCCTCCCTCTCTCCCTGCAGACGATGCTCTTTCTCCGGAGGACCGCTCCACAATAGACCGCGTTAACTAATATTTCGCCCCATTTCCATATCAGCAGCATCCTCAATTAATTATAGATTTTTATCTGTAAACTGCGCTCTGGTGGTGTCTGTGAGTGTGTGTGTGCCTGCCTTCAGTTTGTCTGTGTGCGCGAGTCTAGCAGTATTTTTGCGTTCAAAAGGACATAAATTAACAAGAAATCTCTGTGACATCTCCACGAACATGGACCAGAGTGTCCGAAATTTAACTCTTTTAATTCTAATGTAATTAGGAAACATTTAAGGTAGTGTATTTGGTTTCTTTTTAGCTGCATGTGACGTGACAGAAAGCATTGAGCACTCATAGTGATCTTATGCCACTTCAGTAGATCAATAACTTTGAATCGTCCGGTTATTTCCATAAAGGCTTGACACGCAGAAAGAAGCCACACTGCTGGTTAATCAATATTTTCTCTGAGGTCAAACTAAAACACATGTTTGATGTTATTTGTTTTCATATTTTAAAATCATTATTCTGCATCAAATCCTGATGTCTGCTAGCAGTCACCTGGTCAGTGTTTTGTGGATGTGCGCACAGACTTCCACCTTGTTTGTCCTATGCGTCGGCGCCCTCATGGGGTTGCATAGCTGACCCCTGTGCCTCCTCAGGACACACACATACACACACTCATACACAAAGCAGAAAAAAAGAAGAACACCGCCAAAGTCCACAGCTCTGACCCACAACCTGCCACAGTGACCCACTGGCCAAGTCTCGTCCAGCAAACACGCGCACAAACATGATGCACAAAGGCCCACAAAACAGACAATAACAAGTCAAGTGTGACTCTTTCAAGGCATGACAACAGTACAAAAATGACCAAACAGTCCAGAATATTAAAGCGTAAATAAAATGCACTGAAAAATCATGTATTCAAAATAAGTGCAATAATTTAAACTGTGTTTTGAACATGACAAAATAAAAGTCTGACGCACAGAAATCCTCAAAATGTAAAGTCACGTGCATTAAATCAAGTTGCCGGGCTGCAAAATCAACTAATTGTAAATAAATAAAAAAGCAGAATTATTTCTGTGATTTCAGCTCAATAAACCTCCAAGTAAAATGTTGCTTCAACTTTGCCAACAGACAACATAGGTACTCCACAGAGAAGGGATCAAAAACAATGTCCTCTTTGTCAAAATAAAAGAGGAAAAACGAGTAAAATCAGTGAAACAGAAACAAGTTTTTGTCCTTAAAGCTCTTCATAAAGTCTCTCGACGTTTTCACACTTAAGTCTAAAGCCATCCAACAGCGATCCATAAATATGCAATCGTTATAAAAACTTCAAAATCACCTCCTCTTACCTCCTTTAAATCCCCCAAAAAGCATAAAGTACAATCAGCCATTGAAAGAGAAGAGAAATAAAAATGTAGAATCTCGGTACCTTTGGTATAAAACATTCCGTTTTTCTTCCTTTCTGTCTTTCTCTTGCTCAGTAGCGATCCGATAATAGCATATGGAAAGTGTTTTCAAAATGCCCAGATTTGGCACATTGTCATTGAAAAGAGAGGAGCGCAGTGATGCGGTGCTACAACAGGGGAAATGAGTTGCGGATTGGACGCAGCCCGCCTCGGTGCGGACTTATCCCACTTTAATTTAATATTCCGCAATCACACACACTAGTGATGGCATATAATTCAAGGAGAAATTCAGAGGGAAGGAAATGCTTTTGTGCGTGTGTGTGTATGTGTGTGTGTGTGCGTGTATTGTTTTTTTTTACACCACTTTATTTGATTAAGGAGGGAGGCAGAACAATATTGTGTCTTTTTCACCCTTTTTCTTTTCTACTTTGCCTCCCTCCACCCCAATCACTTTTATATGTTTTTTTTTATTCAGTGAAGGAAATGATAATTATTTGTTTTTATTTACATCATTTATTTAAAAATCAACAACTCCCGACTTCTTTGCGCGCCGGTGTCACACTGGAATCATCCCTAACATAAAATCGAGACCCATAAACGCTTGTTTGTAAAACACTGAACCCAAAATCAATGTATTGGGACATTTCAATCGATTATATAAACGAAAATCCATACGCAACATGAGACCGGTATCAGCCCACTCTTCCGCTCCCTTTTAAAGAGAGAGAGAGACAGACAGAGAGAAGGAGAGAGGGAGGGAGGGGGGGTGAAGAGAAAAAAGAAACAAAGACTGTCAATGCAGCCCTTTGCCTCAGTCACTTAGATCAGGGGCTTCTCCAACATTTTCATGTCAAGGACCCCCAAATGGACACACCTTATGCCAAGGGTCCACATTTAATTGGATTTGGTCCCTGGGACTCCCAGTGTGCGTTTTTTTGTTGTTATTGATTTAGAGTTGCATTGTAGACCTGGTCTAAGTGTGGCGTGATGGTGATACAACTAAAACCTTTGTTCCTGCACGTGTTCTCTGGTTGGAATAGTTTCAGGTAAATGAAATCAAAGAGAAATAATAAAAAAGAAAAGCTGCATCCCGCGAGGGGGAGGAAGGGAGGAGGGTCCCCCCAAATGCACGCTGCATGGCCTTCGCGGACCTTTGAGGTTCCCTGGAGCCAACTTTTGGAGGACCACTGACTTAGATGTCAAAGTGCTTCCAGATGCACAATGATAGTGCGAGTCCTGATGACAACAATTAGACAGAAAAAATGCCCCCTAATCAAACAGGGCCACGCGGGATTACGTTGCATTTCAAGGGTCAAGGGGAACCGTTTCTGCACACTCCCAACCCCCCACCTCCTCCCCCCCTGTCTCAACAGCAAATATCACATTTCAGCATCAAATAAACTCACCCATGCAACAATCAAGCACTTCAGGCACTATAATCAGCTATGCAAATTCCCAGGGAAAGGCCTGGACATGATAGCTATTGCATAAACTCTGCATTAATGTGCAATATGATATGAAGGAGGGGGGTGGAGGGGGGTAAAATAAGGAGGTGCCAATCATGTAAAATTTACATGGGACCACAGCTGCTAGGGCTCTCGAGCAAGGGAAGAGGTGGGTGGAATTAGAGGAGGGGAAGGGCGGGGGCTTGAGATTAGGAGACAGGGGTGGAGGTGCAGGGGAGGTGGTGGTGGGGTCCGTGCAGCCGCTGGTGCCACTCTGTTTATTTGATAAGAGCAATCGATGGCCCCTGACTGTAAAGTCTTTACCCATGATGCAGGCGGGGCAAGAGCAGAGGGGCTGCCGGGATACTGCTTCCGAGGAAGAACAAGTGTTGTGGTGAGCAGGAAAGAGGAGGAGGAGAAGAAGAGGAGACACAAGAGAGGAGGAAGAGGAGGAGGAGGATGAGAAGAAGGGTGACTTGGCAGGCGTCGTCGCCCGCATTTTGAAGGAAATCCACACACACACACACACACACACACACACACACTCAGAAAACACACACGCGCTCCCCATGTGCATCTCCCTCATACACCACCACTAACACCACCACCACCACTGCTGTTTCCATTCACTCCACCTCGCCCTGCTGCCCTCCTCCCACTTGGCCCTTTGCTCCTCCGATCTTTTTCATTGTTGATCCCTCTTTAATAGACACGCGTCCACTGAGTGTCCTCCATATATGGACAGAAGAATAAAAAAAAGACCCCCCCCCTATCCATCCCACCCAAACCCTTTAACACGGTCTCTGCGTGATGCCCCCAACACACAACACACACATCCATCCGCCTCTAGCCCGTTCAACGCCGAATTCTATTGATTATCACTCAGATCCACACACACTTATAGAGCAGTAAAGCTGCAGAGCATGGGAACAAAAGCACCTGTGTGCTCCGTGTTATCTGGTGTTAAAACGACTTTTAAATTGTAATTTAACTAAAAATGTTCATATTTAATTTATTAAGAGTACATTTTAAAATAAAAACAATGAAATATGTCGACAGAATTGAATTTCATAATTTAATATCAAAAATGTTTTATAAATTAAAAAAACAACAATAATAAAAATAAGTATAATATAATTAGTTAAATGAAGGTATCACACATTAGGTGAAATGTATTTTTTAACAACAATATATGAGTCAGATTAATGCAATATAAATTTCATTTGATATCTAACACAAGGCCTGCTTTTTAATGGCCTCTTGAAAGTAACAGTGCTGTAGTATGTGTTGTCATACGCCTTATTAAAGTGCTTTCTTCATGACAACCCAGGGGCTTGAACATGTCAATTTAGTGGTCTGAGAGGTCCTCACCAGGAGCCCCCCCTCCCTCCGCTCTCTAGGGGATGGTCACCCCTCCACCTTCCCAGCCCATCATCCATCCACCCATCCACCCATCCATACCCCCTACCCCCTTCCTTTCCTTCCCTCTGACAGTCAGTGGGCCATCCCAACACTGAAATATCCCGGTCAGTACTGAGAAGTCAGCTCAGTGGCAACAGATTGACATCTTGAAACGTCAGGAGGACATCAGAGCCGGGGCTGGAGGTTTTACTCCAAAAGTAATTTTACCCGAGACTTTAAAGCGATATTACTGTTGTCCAAATCTCCTCCACTGGCAGGCCGATATTTGTGGCTGCTGCTAAATTATTCTCTGACAGATCAGATTTTTTCTGATCACAGTCAGATTTTCCAGAAACATTTAATCTTATTCTGATTTCTATTTTAAATAAATGTTCCCCTTAAATTCAGTCTGTGACATCATCATGAAAAATCATTTAATTCTAAAGGAAAAGCTTGAAATAAATAACTTATTGTTTAATTAATAACTTGAATAAGTTTGCATTAAATGAAGGCTGAAGTGGATGTTTTGTCTCCTCTTCTTATTTATGTTATAGCCCAACAAAGCACAGATTAACCGGCCCTCACTGTCGTCAGCTGTGAGCGTATACAGTCAGTCAGTCAGTCTCCTGCCTGGACGCCATCATCCATCAAGCCAACCAAGTCAACCGGAGGCGCAATGACCAATGCGTAAATGCGCACGGATTAGCGGATGCAGCTCAGACAAATTGGCAACGCTTGAAGCGAAAGAGAGAATAAAGAAAGAAATGGAGAGAGGGGGAGAGAGAGAGGCGTCAGATTTTGAGGTGTGCAGTGACCCTGAAAGATGCTTGTTGGCTTCCTCACTGCATTAGAAGAGTCCTTATGAGGGCTCTTCAGCCTCCTTTCCTAGTGACCATCATTAGACCGGAAGACCTGAGTTCAAGCAGCCGCTTGTGCAAGCATCTACCGTACCAAAGTGTCATTGAGCAAAGCGTTGAGTCCTTCTCTGCTTCAGACAAATGCTGTGGGGTTGTGTCTGACCTCTGACCTTTCTGTGTTTGGGGGCAAAAGACAAAGGGTTCAGTCCCCACGACGTAAAAATGACAATCATTTTTTTATGGGAAACAGCAGAAGCCAATCAGTTCAGTGAAGCTTTACTCACTTTATAAGTGGAAATGTTGTTTCTGCTCATGCATAATACAAACTTAATTGACTTATTTCTTATTCTTTTTAGCTTGTTAGATATTTTAAAGAAATACAATTTAAATAATTATTTAAATTAATAAAAAAAGTAAGAATATTTTAATTTTGGAGCATTGCACTTCTTTATTAAACATCTAAACTGAAGGCAAAATGTGTATATAGATAGATAGATAGATAGATAGATAGATAGATAGATAGATAGATAGATAGATAGATAGATAGATAGATAGATAGCTTTGCATTATTATTCAAAGTCAATATTTTGACTCTGCAGTTAACTCCATAACTTCAAGTAATTCACAACTTAACACACAAGCAAACAGAGGAGAACAGTGAAATGGTGCAAACATCCCCTCAGTATACACACACACACACTCACACATACACACAAAGACACACACAAACACAAACTCTGTTATGTTTTCAATTTGGGTTGAAATGTAGACATTTTCCCTTGGTTGCATAACTGCCATCCGTATCGCCCCTCCCTTCAATTAAATGCTATTTCTCCCAAACAAAATGTCAGAATCATTCCACACAGGCTAGTTCAACAGTGATTTGTTCTGAAAGCTATGTGTCTTTCCCTGAGATGGTGTGTGCATTTATGTGTGTGTGTGTATATGTGTGTCCGTCTGTCTGTTTGTGTGTCCTGACCTCAATTCTAACTGGGTTCACAAAGGGACTAGGGAAAAAAAAAGGTGCCTAAAAATACATTTAATTCACAATCAGCCCAACTGAGCTGAGAATGACAAATCCTTTTAGAGCGTCCTACAGTGAGATGTGAGATTAGGAAATAAACATGCACATATAAACACATGCAGAGAAACACATGCATGCATGCATGAGGTAGTCTACACTGCACACCTGCATGGACTCACAAAGGGAGACACAATCAGATGTGGATACTGAATTCTACAGCTGAATTGTGCTCTCCAAAAAAAGTGTTTAATCGTCTAAAAATCACTCAGAATTTCATTGTTAAAGGGAGAAATAGTGAATATGAAATATCCAAATGAAACTTAAAAAATTCTCACCATTTCTTTTCTGGTGAGAATTTATTTTTTGCTCTCCGGAAAGGAAATAATGATTTCTTAATTTCTGAATTTTACTTTTATCACCCAGGTGGGTTACATGAGAATCTGTTGGTATCTTAGAGCTTTCTTTGAGGAGAAATTATTTAAAATCAAAGTAGCAAAAAATGATGAATAATGATGAAAGAAATGAAAGTGCAAAAATGATTCTTTTTCTTTCTTGTCGACCATTCGTCGATTTGTTTTAAGCAATAAAGCTTCCCCGCTGCTGTCGTTCATCTTTCCTGTATTGCACAGGCTCTCAGCTCAAGTCCACTGCCTGAGAGAGATTCCAAGATGGCGGCGCACCTGTCATGGAGGTGGATTGTCCTGATTATGTATGGAGATCACCTCAAGGCCTCTGTAAGCTATGAAGAGCATGCACACCTTCGGTTGCTGGTTCAATGCCGGTCAGAAGTCTGTCGTTTTTAAAACCAATGACTGCCCTCCTCCAAAAGAAAGGATAAACCTCAGCAGTGTCTGCTTTCCCTCTCTCTCTCTCTCTCTCTCTCTCTCTTCACTTGCTTCCTTTCTCTTTCTCTCCATTGCCCTCTCTCCCTGTGTCTTAGTCTCTCTCTCTCTCTCTCTCGCCCCCTCTCTCACATCAGAAGCGCTGAAATGCACCCCAGGGCCAAATCGCACAGAACAACCCCTCTGAGCCAGAGAAAAAAGCTGGAATCCGTTTGCCCTGATATTTCACCAGCACCAGCCAGGAGCGAGTGGAGAGGGGAAAGACAGAGAGAGAGAGAGAGAGAGAGAGAGAGAGAGAGAGAGAGAGAGAGAAAGGGGGTGAGAGAGAGAGAGAGGGAGACTGGGGCTAGAGAAAAAGGGATAGATGGGAAAACGGCAGACCAGGGCTGTATTTATTGGGGGTGTGAGTGCCGCGCTGTAGGCTGTGGGATGGTCGGGGAGAGTGCAAGGTGTTGCTGTTAGGTGTGGTTGAGGTTTTACAGAAAAGGAAGAGCTTGCATAGATAGGATGGTGGTGGAGGAGGAGGAGGAGGAGGAGGAAAAAAAGAGGGAGAGATGGAAGGATTGGTCATGCGCAAGGTAAGAGAGAGGCTTTGTTTGATTGTATGTGGGAGGGGGGGTAGAGGTGGGGGTGAGAGGGAGGGGGCTGAAGCTGTCGTCTGTGGGGTTATTATTATTGCAGGCAATCTTTGTGTGTGTGTGTGTGTGTGTGTTTGTGTGTGTGTGTGTGTGTGTGTCTAAGAAGGAAAGGAGAGATGGGGAGATATGAGATTCAGCTGCGGGGTCATTATTTTTTTCTGACGCATGTCATGGGGCTAAAAGAAAGCTTGGAGTCACATGATTTGTGACATCACTAATGATACAGGCCTATTTACATGCCTAACTAGGATTAGTGCAGCAGGTGCCAGCTGAAGAAGTGACTGCTGTGTTTCTGCCACCTATTGATCTGTTGATTTGAGTGTTAAGAGTTGTTCTCAAATACAGTGTGTGACATCCGGAGCCCCATAAACACATGCAAACAAAAGCAGGCCTCACGCATTAACATCCCAATATCGTGATAGCAGCTCCACGAGGCCGGGGTACAGTAAGAGACGTGTGAGGAGAAGAAAGGGTAGAGATATAAAAAGATATATGGTTTGAATAAAAGTGAGATTAGAAAAAGAAGAGTGCAAGAGAGGAGCATTTTCTCGCCATTTCACCCAGTTTAATAGAAGGGACAGTTAATGGGCCTTTTTTATCGGGCGCAGGCATCAATCAAGAGGTGTCAGGCGGCTGCTGAATCTGGGCTGTGGTCCTCTTCACAGATGACTGATTAGCAAGCCAAAATCACCAGATCCATCTTCCGACGGTCACTTTTATTACAGTCATTTTTAAAGTGACAGCAACCTGCCTTGTCTCACAACACTGGCCACCGCATATATATTCTCATCTTCTCCCCCCCTGTCTCTCTGCATCCGTCTTCCTCTCTCATTCTGTCGCTGGGTATTTGGTAGGCCACTCTTCTGTTATTTCTTCGCCCCCCCCACCTCCACCCCTTAAGATTTCTTCTTCTTTTAACTACTTTTATCTGACTTTCTCTCTGTCTGTCTCACTCTCCCAAACCCTCCACCCTCCACCCCCCCTCCGTTGGAGCTCCACGTATTCTCTCTCTCTGCTGGGCAGGTTGAGGGGAAGCAGGGTCAGGGAGGTGTGCAGAGAGACAGGGGGGAGAGAGAAGAAAATAAGACCCCCTCCTCTTCCATTGTCTGAAGGGTGTGTTCTGAATCCCTATATCGTTCGCTCTCCAGAGATGGCGAGAAATTCGTTTCGCACAGTTCCCCCCGCTGTCTTACATTGGAGGAGGAATTCTCCATTCCCGAGCACAAGATGAATGTAAATGAAACAGTTTCGTCTTGGACTGTGTTGGTCACAGCTGCATTTACATGGCGGCGTTTTCAGAAACAGACAGGGTGACATTAAAGTTAGAGGCCAGGGAGTGTTAAAATGATTTTTTGGGGCCAGAACGTAATAATATGTTTCTGGGAAAAGGGTGTCTCGGGGTAGAATTTGAGTTTTGGAGCTTGTCAGTCACATTTCTCATCCCTTTCCTGCCTCAGTTTACTCACAGGCTGCGTTCAAAATAAATCACTGCATCAAATAATCATTGTGCAATCATTCAAAATGGCAGCTGAGCTGTGTTTACCCAACGGTTTGCATACATGTGTGTGAGTTTGTGTGTGTGTTTGTGTGTGTGTGAGCGAGGCCAGGCTCTAAAGAGCACTCCTGTGTCTTGGCAGGAGATATGCTAATCGCAACTGACATCAATCTGAAAAACATCAGCCGGAGTAACATGTGTCTAAGATTACATTTACAACCTTCTGAGCAAAGAGGGACAGCCTGCGCGCTCACACACACACACACACATACACACACACACACACACACACACACTCACAAACACACAAACACACACACAGTGAAGGAAAAGTGGGTCAGGTAAAACAAGCAAACGTATTTCAGAGACAGCCTGCCATTTGCGATGTCCTCAAAAAACAACTGATTGAACAGCTTGTCGAAACATTAAGGCTCAAAATTGAAAGCTTTGGAGTCGTCTTAAACACAGGAAGGATTATTCTATTAAACAAATGTGTCCTTTGTTTTTCACTGCCCTCTTAAATACTGAAAGCTTTTTAATACACAGACACAAAAAAGCAATTACTCAGACGTTTAAAGTTAAGGTTAAGGGTTCCTCCTTTTTTTCTGAGAAGGGTTGGAGGGACTACGTCATTCTCTTCAGGCTGTGATATACATTAGAAGACAGCCTGGGTCACATTTTACAGCAAAGCACCTGAACATCAGAGAGACGCAGCCTGGTGTAAAATATGTGTCCTGCTAAAATCCATTTGGATAGGGCCGTTAGATGTGTGTGTGTTGAGGGGGCAGAAAGACAGAGACATACACACGCAGGAAATCATAGTAATGGTGCTAGCAGCTGTGGTTTGCTAAGTGAACACATACGACTGTAGATATACTGCATCCGTAGTCCCCTTAGCTCAGGATCGCATCTGTGTGTCGAGGGAAAAAAAGGCCAAAATTTATCTGTATGACGAACTTTGAAATTGCAAACAAAACTCTTATATACTCACTGAAACACTCACGATTCAGATTCATTTGTCCCAAGAGAAAAACATATTTTGGCATCAAACTTAGCCTGTGATTAGTGTCTTCCTCAATCTTCCTCAAACCACACTTCAAGTCTATCTGGAGGGCAGCGGGGCACTCAGAGGTCTGACAGCGAATTCGTCCTGAACGTCCACCAATAAAAGATCGCTGCAGTATTTTATGCTAGAAACGTTTGATGACAAGCAGTAACTAGCGTGAAATTCTCCCTAGATTAAATGTCCTAGGAGTTGTATTCCCATCCGGCAAATACACACATCCGTGAACATGTTCGACTGCCAACACACACTCACACATGCGCGCACACACAAGCTGTAAACCTCGCTTGGGGTAGACCCCTCTGCAGGGGAAAGGAACAGGAAACAAATATAAATCCTGATACCCACACTCTCACACACACACACTCTCACAGATGGACATACTGTACACTGACGCACATACATGGTCCCATGCACACACTGACAAGAGTAGACATGTATACAGCTATATAAATACATGCACAAGTCGACATAAAGAAACTTACTCACAGGCGTTCAGACTGGAGACACACCGGGGGGCAAATCATAGCAGGAGACTTGTAGCGTGTTTGGCTGATTACCAGTCGAGCAAATAGCAGAGAGAGCATGCTCACACTGCCACCTCCATCCTCCTACACACTCAAACACACACCTGTTTCTTTGTTGCTTAGTCAATGTGCTGATTATTCCAATTATTACAAGTTTCCCTTTCATTTTCTTCTTCTTCTTTTTTAAAATAATTTACCCTGGCTATTTCTGTCTTGGCAAAAGGAAGAATTACAAGACTAAGCACTAAGACCAGAATGGGATTTAAAGGTATGGAATTACTCAGTTATACAGGTAACAACGGAGCAGAGAGGGGAGGGAATGAAGGGCTGGTTATACATAATGATTAAAATGAGAACCTGAATGGAAGCCCAATTGCTATATCACTCAGATTTCTGAAGAAATACCATATGCTATTTTTTTTGGCTGTTGTCGAGCTGAACGTGTGACAGGTGAGGAGAAAAGTTCACACTTTTGATGAACCGCTGCAACTTCCAGGGACACACAGCAATCCAGCTCGCAGGAGATATACGTTAGCTTGTTTTTCAGAGGCTGGCTAGCTTGTCAAATTGTACTGAAGGGGAGGGTAATAAAATAAATCACTACATAAAAAGTGGTTAGAACTTGTTCTTACACTGTTAACTAAAAAAAATGATTAAAATAGTGAGAGAAACCGACATAAAATAAAAGCTACATCTAAAACAATAACTCCTGTAGCAGTCATGCTAGCACGTTAGCTTGCCAGCATCCAATATAGCTCGGCCAAATTCTCACCTTTCACTGTTTGTTGCAACAGAGCAGGAAGGCTCTTTTTAAAGCAATATGAAATTCAATGTGTAATTAATATAATGCATGCTAATCCACAACCTACCGTGGGCATTCCTCTTTCCTTTCCTTTCTTTTCCTGTCTTTTTATCTTTTTTCTCCTACTCTATATTTTTTAAACATTTTTTCCCCCATGAATTATAAACTTTCAAATGTGTTTATTCACTTTTAAAACAATCAACTATAAAACTTTCATATAAACTACCAAATTAGAATTTTGGATTTTGTATATGACTTGATTTAAATACTCACAATGACGCACACCATGCACTTTAATTACCCCAAAAATATGAAAGCAGGAAAACCGTCCTGTAGAGCTAATGAGGAGCACAATCATAACAGTTCATACATCACAGTAACTTTAATAAACGCTTGTTTGAGAGTCCACCACACTGAGGCAGCTCCATATATGCAGTACGTAATGCCTGCTGGTTCTTATGCAAGGCTTCCTGCTGTTCCCATGCTTTGAAAGTCAAGGCGGAGAGCAAGGAGGTCAGGCAGAGGTAAGCCTAAATAAAGTCTCTAACTGGGCTGCTTTACAAGCCTTAGTTAAAGATATTGATTCAGTCGTAAAAAAGCAACATTCTGCTTAGTGAAGAGAAAGTTGCAGTTTACAGCTTGTATGTTCATATCATCTCCTGGCATGTGTTTCCCTTACCACAGTTATGTGCTATAATTGCATTAGACTTATGACCTTTCAGAGGAGCGGGAAGGGGCAAGAAAAAAAAAAAAAAAAAGAGTCCTTGAACGTCTTAATTCAATCCGTTTCAAACAAGAGAGGCCGATTTTGGGAGAGGAGGAGGAGGCTGCACACATAACATATTACAAGGAGAAGCAGTGCCAGCTAAAGCGCTGCCCTGTTTTTTATTTTCACTTCATATTCTTCAATGAAAGGTTCTTTTGTTGTCTACTGGCTGATTGACTTTAATGAGAAACATTCCATTGTAGCAAACTCTGGTTTTACAAACTGAACTTTGTGTTCCTCTGACTTGTTTTCAAATTAGACCGAAAAAAAGAAAAGAAAAAGGGGGCACAGCGGCTGAGGCCGTTTGGGATCACAACAAACATGACATGCACATGCACAAAAGCACGCCCGAGCCATTCATACATGCACACAGAAAATGCTTTAATCCCATCTCCTTTACACTCCAAATGTGTTTACGCCTGTAAAGAGAATTCAAAGAGCGTGACTACAAGAGAAAAGTATTATTTAAAGGGAGATTGGGAGAGAAGAGAGTGTACAAAAATGTGTTCTAACTATGCAACAGTACTCAACTTCTCACAGCATTATAACTGGTTCAGTTATTGGGCTGCAAGTGTGTGTGTGTGCGTGCGTGCGTGCGTGCGTGCGTGCATGCGTGTGTACGTGGTATTGACAAACTCAGCCCTTGATCTGTGAAGAGGAGGTGATGGTGTCTTAAGAGTTGCTTGTGCACAAATTGTGTAGATTTAACCACTGGAAACAATCATGTAGTGTTTGTGTTTGTGTGTATGTGTGTGTATGTGTGTGGATAGACCGACTGAAAGCAATTCCTCAGAATAACCGGTGAGTTGGACTACCTGCTGGCATGAGCTAAGCTGTAGATCGATAACAAGTGTTAGTGCGTGTGTGTCTGTATATGTGAAAGCGTTTGTCGTATGTTTATGTGTGTGTGTGTGTGTGTGTGTGTGTGCGTGTTTATGTGTGGTGGGTGGGTGTGGGTGTGTGTGCTGAGGCATCATACAGTTACTGGAACACTTACTATATTTGGCTCCCTTCAATGCAACATCAGGTTTTTATGAAAGCAATCCATCTGAATCGCGGCAATAAATTTCCATCAGCCGACAATTTCTTAAGTGAGACTAACAAGTGTTTCGAAATTCTTTATAAAATTACATCTCGGCTCGAACAGATTAGACGTTAGAAACAACATTTAGGTCAATAATACAGTTTAGAAAACACATTGGATCAATAAATGCACAGCCGTGCACACATGCACACACACGCTGATTCAGTTGCCATGGTGTCTATGCTTTTTGCATGTCGCTGTCACATCGGTGACGTGTGTGTCATGTGCTGAAGGGCATGGTGACCCGCGTAGCCGGCAGCCTTTCCTCAGGGGTGACACGTCCATAACGTTCCCACATTGAGAGACGGCCTGCTTCAGAGCCCCCGATTCAACCTAAAAACAGCCTCTGACAGCCTCTCTGCCGCTCGACTGAAAACTGCTGCAGCTCCCGTGGAACCAAAAAATCCTCCTTCAAAAGAGATTTCAACACGTATTTGAGCTTCCATGACATGATCTCAATAGTCGTCATAGGTGCAATGTTCATGAAACATGCAGAAGGCCTTGGAAACCTTCAACCTATTGGCCTTTACTTTCAGCTGGTTGCTGCCAAGATTAGCCGCAGGCCAATAAAATGCAGAGTCATGTGATAGTATAGAAGAAATGATAGGGTATTAGGCTGTGATCAGATAGGACAGCTGAGTGAATGCTAGGAGTGCAGCCAAGTGGCATGAGGTCCAGGTCTGAACCATGTGTGCTGGCTGGTCAGATCTGATTGGTGCTCAGGTTAATCAATGCAGTTAGCAGTGAGGTTGCATTTGCAGCAGTGGAGAAAGACTTGGACGAAAATCTGTTACATATAAAAGGATAAACTGCTACTGGACCGCAGAAATAATTCTAAGATTTCTTTAAAAGTAATACAATCGAATTGCAAAGATAAAGTTTTCATATGCATGTTTGATGCAGCAAAGGAGAAGCAGCTAAAACATAAAAAAAAAAAAAGAAACCAGAACACACCACAGCCTGAGCTGAAGGCTTCCACCACATTACAGATGAGTGGTTGCCAAGCGGCTAAAAATATGAGGCCAATGCGGAAGTGTTAAAAACTGCAGTTCATTGAGGATCCGCTTGAGATTGGCTCCAGACGTACCGGAAACCACATACACACCAATTCAAAGAAGACAATCTTCACAGCAGAAATAAACATGTTTACAACCTGGTCCAAAAGATGAGTGTAGTCTGGATAGCTCATTTCTTGATCGGCACACACTGTACGGGGTTGAGTTATTTTCTACAGGGCAAGATATTTAGTTTTCAATTACGAGAGGCACAGCTGACTTGATTGACAGGTGGGAACACTGTAGCTGTTGGCTAGGAGGCTCAAACCCCGCCCCCTTACCTCACACGCGCTTGACAGCAGTAAGATTGAGTTAAACATTTCCAACATGGCTGCCGCTGACAATTGGCCCTCAAAACAGCGCTTCAGAAACAGATGGGTGACGTTACGGATACTATGTCCATTATTTATACAGTCTATGGTGGTAGCACAGTCAGCAAGAGGTCCAAGGTCAAGGTGATCAACACATAGGCCTACTTAATAAAAGTTTACAACAGAAACATGTTTTTTATTTTTTGAAATGAGTCAGAATATCTTTCACTCTGCAGAAAGTGACTTGATTTTATGGGCCTCATTCACCAATATCGAATTTTTGAAGAAAGTTGCAAAGAGAACTCTCAAGTACATTCATGAGCACATAACTGTTCACATCTGTGTTTTTAAATTGACGTATGTTTCGTCCTTGTAAGTTTTAAGGTCATTTTTTTAAATTAGCACAGAAAAATGTCCCTTAAATGCCCAGAGAGCAAACACATAAAGAAGTCACACAGGAATCAAAAGAGAAGCAGAGACACGTTGGGAATGCTCAAATTAAATTCTAAACTGAGCTCTGGATTCCAAATGAAAATAAAATACTTGAGTGGTTCTGGACAAGCTGTACTACTGCTGGAAGTGAAACACAAACGGTCTGATTTATGAGATTTAGTTGCATCATTAGTGGGAATAAAATGGTTTTATTTTGTGTTCAATGCTTATGGCGGACATTTGTTTAATGTGCACACATACCTGGCCCATAAAGCTGACTAATCTAATTCTGATATATTTTTTAATTCTTACAGGTGCTTAGTTTGTATTCACAATTCAGCATTTTGTAATTTATACTGACTGCATTTAGATGATGAATCATTTGTCTATTATTGAAATAAAGTTGCCAAAATAAGGAGACATACAAAAAATCCAATAGTTTTGCATCAGGTCTAAAATGCGTACACAAGTGTTTTGAAGAGCTCTTAGATTTTTGTTCTTAGCTAAAAGAAATTTGAGTTAAGAAAACTTTAAGTGAACATCAGAATCTTCTTCAAAACTTCATAAATGGATTTTAAGAAGACATTTATTCGTTTAAAAAGAAATGTCTTCTTCAGAATGAGTGGTGAGCGAGGCCCTTTGATATGCCTGTGGAAACTATTAGTTGATTTCTTTCTCCACAACTTGCTCAGTGTCATCAAACCACAAGTATGAATCGAGTCCTGAGTCGTCAGTATTGAAGTCTGAGTCCCTAAATAAGAGTCAGACACAAGTCCTTGTTATGTCCACGTTACCTGAGTCTGCGTCCCAGTTTAGTCCCCATTCTAAATATTACGTATCAGCAAGAGCACTGTCTCACTCCAAACCACTGGCTGTAGGAACTTGGACCGACTGTGTGGGACCTTTGAGGTGTGTCCAAAAAACAAATGTACTATTAAACATTAGATTTTGACTCTTTCTGTCGTCATGTCAGGAGATTTTGTGTCAGGTGTAAATATGCATTTAGCCTCTCTTAATGGGGAGACACATTCAATTAATCTGCTAAGATGCAATCACTGCAGAATCTAATAAACCCAAAATACCTACAACCCACCTGATAAGAATCCAAATTTTTTACCAAACTTCTTGGACTCTGTGATCGAGTCACTTGATCACATTATCGTTAGCTTGTGAACAGTAACATCATCCAACAGTCCAAGTAACTGTAACTTCTCACTTCCATTTTATAGTGAATCCTGGACAGATGTCTGTTCACGTATGAGTTAATCGATGTCTTCTCCTTGATCGTTCTTTTCTATTGAAGTTGCACCGCTCTTGCTTCAGTTACTGCAAAATACCTGAAAACAAGAAGCACGAATCGTGCCGTGTCTTCAAGCATCCTCGTACACACTGTCTCTTAACAAGACGGCATGTGGACACCATAGACTGTATAAATCAGGGGTGTCAAACATGCGGCCTGCGGGCCAAAACCGTCCCGCCAAAGGTTCAAATCCGGCCCGCGGAACGACTTTGCAAAGTGAAGAAATAACAGAGGACACATTCAATTTTTCAATGAAAGTAAACCAAAACCTGAACAATGCTTTTTTTCTTAAAGTGAGAAGATAGATTACTTGCTATTTGCAAAATCCAGTTGAGATCAGGCGGCAACCTCTGGTCTATAAAATATGAGTCCAATGCGGAAGTGCTAAAAACTGCAGTTCATTGAGGATCCGCTTGAGGCTGGCTCAAGACGATCTTTACAGCAGAAATAAACATGTTTACAGCCTGGTACAAAAGACCAGTGTAGTCTGGATAGCTAATTTCTCTATCAGCACACACTGTAGGGGTTGAGTTTTTTTCTAATGCGGCAATTTGGAAGGTATTGAGATTATGAGTCTTCCAATGAGAGGCACAGCTGACTTGACTGACAGGCGGGAACACTGTAGTTGTTGGCTAGTCAGCCAGCCTCTTTACATCACAATAGCTCGACAGCAGTCGAGCAGCATATTTGATACAGTCTATGGCGCTGACTGAGTGAACCAGAAGCTGAAAAGCGTTTTTTTTTTTCAAGACTTTTTTTCTCAAAGTGATAAAATAAATGACTTGCTGTTTGCATAATCTGATTGAGATTCATGAAGATTTTTTTGGGCACTATAAGATGATCCACTAACTACTAACACTAGCACTACACCGCTGCATACAACACTGTCCAGCAAGCAAACTGTTCATGCTGGAACTGAGGAGTCCAAAATAGTCAACTTTACCTTCTTCATTATTATAATCTATCTGTTCTTTTGCAGTAAACATTAAACTCTGTGTCAGGTGAATGGATAACTTGTGTGTTTGGTGTGTTCGCAGCAGGTTTCAGTGCTTAAAGAGCAAAAGCCCACTGTGAGACTCATCATGGCAAAAAAGACCATACAAACATATTATGTTATGATTTTGCTGGTCCGGCCCACTTCAGATCAATTTGGGCTGTGTGTGGCCCCTGAACTGAAATGAGTTTGACACCCCTGGTATATATAATGGACGTAGTGTCCCTGACGTCACCCATCTGTTCCTGAGCGCTGTTTTGAAGCCAATCGTGGTCGGGAGCCATATTGGTAATGCTGAACTCAACCAGTCAAAGTGTGAGGTGAAGAGGCGGGGTTTGAGCCTCCTAGCCAACAACTATATGTTCTCGCCTGTCAATCAAGTCAGTCATGTCCTTATTTGGGCAAAACTTGTAACCTTAATATCTTCTGAACCGTCGTGTTAGAAATAAATTCACCCCTGTACAGTGTGTGCCGATTGAGAAACTAGCTACGACAACCAAAACCGTTCTTTGTACCAGGCTGTAAGCATGTTTATTTCTGCTGTAAAGATCGCCTTCTTTGAATGGGTGTGTATGTGGTTTCTGGTGTTTCTGCAGCCAGCCTCAAGTGGACAATCTAGGAACTGCAGTTTATAACACTTCCCCATGGGCTTCATATTGTGAGACTGTTGCCACTTGGTGGACACGTGTTAGCTGCTTCAAACTGAGTAAAATACTCAACCATTATACTTTTCGTGTAAGTCTCTGATATAACAAAAAAATTATAAAAGTCTGTATAAATAAAAAAAATGAAGTCCCAAATCATCGAGTCTGAGTCCAAATCATCGAGTCTGAGTCCAAATCATCAGTGCTCCAGTCCCAGTCAAGGTCAAGTCATGGGTCCTTAAAACCAGGACCTGAGTCTGAGTCCTGGACTTGAGTTTAAGTCCTGCTTCTGCTTGTTATCACTTGTTATCTGAGAGAAATATTTTGTAATGCCTAAAAAATGCATCAGTGACTTTGGAGGGAAGTCGTGCTCCCACAAACAGCTGAATCCCACTGATGAAAAGAGCGCAGGCGTGTCCAGAACATTTTACAGCAGTGATAAACTGAGCACCAACGTGTACGGCAGGAAAACAAGCAGGCTCGATTTAAAGTTGTTCCAAAATACTGCTATGTGTTTACAGTTTCACATCCCATTCCACTAAACAGTTACTACGTATTTTCATTGGTATGTGTTTATTTAAAGAAAAAAATAATAATCCAAGATTTAACTTCAGCAAGATGTTGCCACATTATTACAGCGCCATAAAATACACCAACATATGATTAAAACATCTCTAACTTTATCCCCCTGTTAGGTTGTTAGTATTCTGGTTGATACGTCTAGCCTGACACTAAACATAATCACTGCCTGAAAACAAGGGCGAAAGAGTGTTGAAGCCCTTTTTGATGTAGGCTGCAGCTTGGAGTCAGTAATGAGGATGTTGATTTTGTCCTGATTATAGAATTGCTGGTCTGTTTGTTGATATTTCTCAGCTGTGGCCTTCTCTCCCGCTGAGCTACATGGACACCAACTGCCACCATGTGAATTAAAATGACTTACCAGCCAATTAGTCACACAGCTCACGCTCGAACGGGTCATGTTCAGCACAACAAGAGATCAAATTCGGACTTCCTATGCTAAGGCCTTGCAGTTGCTTATGAGGTTGATAGAACTTTGAGAGTAAAAGATGCTGCCATCTTAAAGAGGATGAAGTTTTTCCAAATGGTGCAAAAGGAAACGTATACTTACTTGTTTAACCTTTCCTCTGTTATAAACAAGCATACCCTCAGTGAACCCCGCTCTGACCTTAAACCAACTTCAGATGATCATACACATGCACGTAACTCAATTTGCTGTCTACAAACTCAAAAGAAGCCAATACACCAGCAGCAGTCTCCTGCACACGCCTTGGATTTCAAGAAGCACTCAAAAGGCAGCAGAAACAACTCATACACCCTCAAAACCCTCTTAGTAAAAATGCTAAAATCTGAGCACTCCCATTATACATAATTTAGGGGAATCTATATTCATAGAAGTGCGGGGCGTGTTGTGCTCAATGAGGTAAAACGCCCCTGTGTGGCTAATGGAATGGCCTGAGTTGCGTGATTGAGTGAAATGTGCTGGAAAGATTGGAAGGAATTTTAGTGCAGATAAATAAAGAGGAGATTCTGCTTTTTACTGGGAGTCAGCGTTAATGCAGCATCTCCCCAGGTGATCAACACATTCAAATGGAGAGATGGAAAAGATGGAGGGAGAAGAAAGTGATGGAGCAGACAAAGCGAGGGAGAGAGGGGGAGATAGATAGATATACGACGGAGAAAGAGGACACTTTAAGAAATAGCCTGCCTCCATACTACTCCACATGCACAAGGGCCATAGCATACTGTCTCATACATCATCATAATGTTACCATTGGACGGTTCAAAGGCAGAGAAAAAGGGGGAGTGAAAAAATTGGTCTTCACAAATTCAAAGTCAAAATAACCGAGGGACATTATGAAGCTTCTACAGTAGATGACTTGAGAAGGCCAGGCCTGTCATGAGCATTTTTTTCTCCTTTTTTCTTCGTCTTACCTTCCATAATTTTACGTCAAATGCGAGCGGGCAGCTCCTTTCTTTTCACCTCCCACTCTCCACATCCATTACCTTTGGAGAGATGCAAAGTGAACATTTCAATTGGATTGCAATGGCCAGTTAGCGCTGCTTTGATCCCCACTCTGCTCTTTGAGGGCTCCATTGTTCCTGATTTGCTGCCTTGATTTGCCTGCCTGTGGATAATGGCCGAGGAGCTGCAGCCTGGCCTTCTCCCATCAACCCATTTCTCCTTATCATGCCTCTGAAGCTCCAAACATATATGAATTACTGTTATATACCCTTATTGTATGGAGTCCCTCATCTTCAGATGTGTACAATGTAGTCTGGGACACTCTGTACGTAGAGATACTGCAGCCAGGGGTACTGACTGAGGTTTTCAATTCCAGTCTGGACCTTCACCAGACATACGGCTGTAAAATCCCAAGATACCTAGCACTGGTGCTGCTACTACTAAGAAGTGGCAGTTACAATTTTCTTGGACCAAACAGTCCTTTGTCTCATCAATCAAACACCGACACCATAAATTGGTGCAGGGGTGACTTCAAGTGTGCAGCAGTTTCTTCTTTATCTACTAGAGTTTGGTTTAGCATTACCTCTCAGAGTAAAGCAGAGAAATAATGTATGTTTGTTAGCTGAATGCTAACCTCATTCTTTAATACACGTCATTTAAAGCTCCTGTAAGGACTCTTGGAATGGTTATAAGACAGACTGAAATTAATAGGGACACCTTTGATGACCAGGAAAAACAAACTAGACCATCAGCATCAAAATGTACTATTTCTACCTAGTAAGTTTTCATGCCTGTTACCGCTGATGTGTGTAAGTGACGGATGTGTTGATTACAGCTGGCTGACATTTTTTTTTTGTTTGTTTTTTGTGTTGTTTTTATTTTTACACAAATACTTTTTCCCAATAAGTGTTTTTTTTTTATTGGACCTTTATTTTACCAGGTATAAATGTTTGAGAAGCAGCTCTCATTTACAAACATGACCTGACCATGAGGCGCCAACACCAAGTGTGACCCCCAATTTATACAGGATTTGACGCGTTATGGCTGCATCGCGTACTGTGCAGCTAATACATACCCGTTCTAGTCGATGCTCATGTTCACACAGGGAGCACCGCGGTGCGTCTCAGCTCCGTCTCGGGA
Source organism: Notolabrus celidotus (assembly GCF_009762535.1). Lineage (NCBI taxonomy): Eukaryota > Metazoa > Chordata > Actinopteri > Labriformes > Labridae > Notolabrus > Notolabrus celidotus. The sequence continues at coordinate 4,656,229 of NC_048288.1, read as the reverse complement.
TCGTGCCCCAAGAGAGTCTATTTTCAACGGAGCCCACGCCCAGCACTCGTCAATCTGCACAGAAAAGAATGACCTGGACAGGAAGTCAGGGACGAGGATCGCATGCAACATCCGCTCAATTTCAAAATAAAACAACATATACGGACTCCCGACCGTTTAAAAGATTGTATAGATCAGAAATACTCCTCTATCATGGATGTAAGCTACAAACAACCACATATCAGTGATCCAGGTCGACTACAACAGGACTTTAGGGTGATCACTGTGTCAGAAAGTAACAGGGCAACAAAATAGAGCCAAATTATTATTATTATTACACTCATCTAAACCTGCAAAAACTAACCTTAACAGTTATGCAGCATAGTCAGTGATGATAGAAGCACAAAAGTAATGAAATACTATCCAAATTAGCAGAAATTCAACCACAGAAAGGCTCTGTGACCTGTTGTTTGTATGTTGTTCTCTCCTGTGTAGCAGGGCTTGCACCGTCATACAGAGTATGACACAATGCAGGGCATCCTGTTAAGATTGGGGGATATATTTGACTGTAAAAAAGCAGGATGAGAATTTGTTGTCAGGAAAGATACCTCCACATGTACATGACAAGATCAGCAAAGAGATGAGAGGTACTGTTTTGACCACAGGGGGCGCCAAAATCAACACAAACTGAGAGTTCCTCAAAGGAGCTTTAACTCGGCCTGTTTAAGAAACGCAGTGGTCAGGCTTCATTTTATCTTTGTGATCACAGATACAAGGTCGTTTACCGTATTCCCCCTAATAAAAGAGTGATTTTTTTCTGCTCAAAATACATCTGGAAAAATTTGAATTACCTTGTATTTGGGATTTAGTCACGCAAGTACATCTGTTTCACTGCTACGCTACCAGGGGGATGAAAGATTTAGAGACCCGGTGAGCAAAGTGGCACAACGTAAGAGAACTTAACCAGCAACTGAGACGGAGTCATGATGCCTCTTTAAATAAACATACACAAAATCAGTTTTGCAGCAGAGACATTAAACAACTCAACTGTAAAACAGGAAAGAAATATCCTGTCTGAGAGGGTAGTGCTGGCCTTGGCCTAGCGGTTCAAGCTAACACTGGGTATACAGAGACTGTAGTCCTTATCACAGCGGTCGCTGGTTTGACACCTGACTACAGCTCTTTGCTGCATGTCTTAATCGACCCTCAACTCCTAACACTTCCTGTCTCTCTCTGAATGTCCCATTTAATAAAAAAGGCAAAATATATGAGTTAAAAATGAAAAGAGTGAAATGTCTGAAGATGGCAAGCCCAAAAAGATTGTCTTAAAATGGTGTCTGACTATCTAAGTGTGCACATTAGCAGACCTCTCCAAAAAGACTGCAGGTTATATCATTTTCATGGTAAGTAAAAACAGAGAGCATAAGTGCTTCATTTATACTTGTTACCGCAATTTATATAATTGCAATTCAACATTTTAATTGAAAACAGAAGTTGAAATGAGTTATCTAATTGTACAGCCAAATTAAGCTTTTGAGGATTTAGGGGTTATCTTATAATCAGGCTTGTCAAATTTTTGGGCCAATTTGGTATCAAAGTGATATTTTTGAGATGTCTCACAAGTGTTTCTAAAGAAGAGTACACTTTGTGGTTTTATTTAAAGAAGAGTCCAACAAGCTGAACCTCGTCAATCGATGCTGTAATATCTTTTACCATTGATTCATATCTTTAGGTTGTGTTTGCACAAGGGTACGTTTCTGTTTCTGTTCATTTATTTGACTCGTACTAGATCAGTCAATCCTTTAAAACATTTTCTTTTCTAATTCAACATGTGGACTTTTTATTAACTCACTTTCTTTTGTTTTAAAAAATATACAACAAAGGAAAGTATTGCTGATGCATTTCGTATCTTTTAGTTCTCACCCTCTGCAGCTAACACATCATTTTAGTATTTCTTCTATAGAGCAAGGCAAGGAATAAAATCTATTGCATCTGTTCGCAGGTAATATCTTTGTACATTTATCCTGAAGC
>NC_048288.1:4309219-4351719 GCF_009762535.1 Notolabrus celidotus | reverse complement strand
CCTTGTTGATCGTCCATCTCTTCAGAATAAGGCATATTTATACCTCCAGAACTTCACATTGGTGATTTTCAATATTCTACATAAATGAAATTCACATTTATGTGAACAAGAATTCTTTCCTTTACATCGCCGCCAGAATGAAAGCCTATGAATTTGCAGACAGATAAATGTGTTTGGATCTGGTTGGGTCAGTAACGCTGCAGTTTGAGGTGTAGGGTGAGAAACTCTTCCTCATCAGGGCAAAGGTGACTGATATCATTCATGCAGACGTGTAAAACCGTCTCTCCCTCCAAAAAGTTCACTGTCAAGCCTCCACACTAAATATGAACCTTCTCCTCACCTTACCTCAGATCACTTTATCACCAGACTGTCAGGATAAAAGTGTTATGCTAATGTTAGCTGGATTGCTAGCGGTGTCAACAAGTTAGCGCTGGAGTTGTTTACATCAGTCCACACCCACCCGTGAACGATGTCAGAACGACATTGACTAAACAAACATGAATTTAAATACTCTGTGTTTACCTCAACTTACCGTTAATGAAACGCTCAAAGCTCAAAGACGTGTGGACTTTGATCCTTGTTTTGTTCCCTCAGCAGGGACAGCAGAGCGTCCCATAGAATGAATCCACATCTCCTCCTCTCAGGATATTATTTCTCAGATGGGATTCTTAAGAAGCAGAACCCGGGCTTGTCTCCTCGTCAGCTTGCTTATATAATTGAAAAACAACTGTCAGACATTTTAAACAGGTTTATTAACTCGTGGTTGGCACAGAGTCCAGTCATGTCCCAGTAGTTCTTGCCCTCCATGGGGGTGGTTCCATACATGTGTGATGTCACGTGAAAATGCCATTATGCCCTTTTCATGTTTAAGTCTCCATCCAGTCACTGGGCCGTCAAACTGAGCATGCTCACTGGACTAATGTTGAAGGTCCATATGTACATGGTCAAACATACGTCACTGATCAGACTGTGAAAGTGTGTGGAGATCACATCATACAGGACGGGTAGAGATACAGGATATCGCTCTGACTCTGCCATTAGCTGGTATATCCTCCTTGGTCATCAACTTCAGGAAAAGGTGGTCATCAAGTGCTGTAAATTCAGTGGTTTTGTTTTGAATTGCTTTAGCGTTGGGTTGCCTCTGTTAACTTGTTCCAGTTTTTAATGCCTGTTGAATCAGCACTACAGCACTCACCCTTTTTTTGAGTCCACTAATGCTAGCTGAGGCTACTGCTGCTTCATATTTCTTCAACACATTTCTATTGTGATGACAGCTTTCAGGTCACTTAAAAGTTTTGTTGTGATAAAACTTCTTGAAAACTTGTACATGGTACATGCTTTTCAAGTTATTATCCTCTGAAACAGTGAAAACATCCACAACAAACTTTTATGGGTTGTTTTTATATATTCCCTTCATTAGCTTCCCCTCCATGGGGGCAGTTCCGTACGTGTGTGATGTCACATGAAAATGCCATTATGCCCTTTTCATATTTAAGTCCCCATCCAGTCACTGGGCCGTCAAACTGAGCATGCTCATTGGACTATTGTCGACGGTCCATATGTCAGTCCCTCCAGGAAGTTGCGATTTCGTGATCGCAACTATCAACGCAAATTCAACCAATCAGCGCGATTTTTTCGCGGCCTTGCAATTTTTTACAATCACCGCAACTTTCCCGCAAATTTGACCAATTACCTTAACCTCAGCCCCTGTACGTCATCGGTTTTGTCATCAATTTGACTTCCTTGGAACATAAACATAAGTCCTCACTTGATCTGCACTTTTCAACAACAAAACACGCACAGAGAACGGGTGAAGAGAGAGGACAGCAGGCAGGACAAGTGACGATGACAACGTTGTTATTTATAGATTGAGGGGCTCAGTGTTAGCTTGGTCTCTACCTGCAGCAGGTGTGCTTTATGAACCAGCTCTCCTCGCCTCCATGCATCTGTCTCATCTTCATTGATGATTTTTACCCCCGGTGTGCGTTAGTGACAGAGACACACCCGGGGGACGTCTGTTTACTATTTGAGGTTTGACGTTGTTGCCGCTCTCACCGTAAAAAGCTCCGCGTCTACAGTTTGATTTAATCCAGTTTGGTGAAACATCAGACACATTCAGTAAGATTTGATCAACTCCTAGTCATCAAAGATGCAGATTAATTTCAGAGTGCCGTGAACTGACTGTGCATCAGTAGCTGCGAGGTGCATTCAGGGACTTTCGTAAATGTGCAATTCGGTCCTTTCATGGCATTTTTCTGTGAATCAAGAGAATCAAAATACAGTCAGTGGCCACATCAAGAATGTTTTCTAAAAACAACTGTAATTTAGCTTATTTACTTGCCCCTGAGATGTTATTGGGGGAAAAAAGCAAAAAAAAATAATCGCAATTTTTTCAAAAAGCTGTCGCAAATTCAGGCTTTTTGGGCCGCAACAATCACAAAAAAATCCTGTGAAATCCTGGAGGGACTGATAAGTAGATGGTCAAAAATACGTCACCGATCAGGCTGTGAAAGTGTGTGGAGATCACATCTTACAGGGCAGGTACAGACTGTAAAGTCAGTGGTTTTGCTATCAATTGCTTTAGCTTCAGGTTGTCCCTAGTAAACTTTTTGCAGTTTATTCAACAGCCAGTTTGTAATGCCTGTTGAATCTGCACTACAGCACTGGTGCTAGTTGAGACTACTGCTGCATTGTATTTCCTCAAAACATTTGCATTGTGATGACAGCTCACCTAAAAGTTTAGTTGTGACAAAACTTCTTGAAATCCTGTACATTGTACATGCTTTTCAAGTTGCTACCTCTAACATAGTGAAAACATCCACAACGGTTACCCCATTGTTTTGCCCTCTCGCTTGTTGTAGCTACCCTTGCTGTGTCATGGCAGATTGAATACTCCGTACTGGCTTGTCAGTAAGTCAATGAAAGAAACTTTTATGGGTTGTTAAAAAAAGTTAGCGCTGCAATGTGTTGATAAAACAAGTGTTTTATGCAAATTAGCAAATGACCCATGATGATGTTGGTGTTGTGACACACTTTGGTGTTTTACTCTGTTTATGCAGGGCTCAATATTCTACATAAATGTAACCATTGGATGAGTTATTCTATAGTTAGCTTAAACCTTGTGTTTATCAGCAGTCTCTACACAGGCCAGGTTTAAACATCCACATAGTTAAAAACAACAGTAAGTTGCCCAGACTACACAGGACACATTATACAGTGACACAGAGCAGCACATCCCAAATACATACTCTCTCTCTCTCTCTCTCTCTCTCTCTCTCTCTCTCTCTCACACACACACACCCACACACACACACACGTCCCCATCAGCCAAAAGAACATGTTAGTCAACTTTAAAGCCGTGATAAAAGGAGAGATTATAAATAGATTCTCCCAGTCTCTTCTATTAAGCTAATGCTTTGAGGCATCTCTCCTTGAATGTATGTCATCCCGCCCTGCAGTGGATTCACCCAGAGTTCCCTGTTTTCCTGCTGGGTGTGATCCACCATGGGTGCTCTTTTCCTGCCTTTTCTATCCAACCCAACCCCCCATGAATCTCCCTGATACCCCGACCCACTTACAAATCTCCTCTCCCCTCCTTCCTCCCTCCCCTGTTCCTTTTCTCTCTCCTTCTCCACCTCCTCCTCCTCCTAAGTTGCTGTTGGCACAGGCTCTTCTCTTCCAGCCCACTGCTATCAAACAATGTCTGCATTCATCCGCCTAAGGCAACACACACACCCACAGACGTGCTCACACCCACACAAACACATTTGAGGGCTTCCCCAGAGTGAAGCACCGGGGCATATCTTCCTTATGCTCTCCCCTAATAGGAAAGATAATCTGTCTGCTTGCCAGTCAGTCTGTCACCCAGTGTGCAGGTTTTCAGGTACATCAGATACTCCAGGCGAATGCCCTGCAGCCATGCTAGCAGGTCAGCTAGCTGCTGGATGGACTTGAATCTGACTCTGAGCAGCAGATGGCTGGCTGTGAGTGGAGACTGATGAGTGGGCTCAGTTATCACATGGAGAGACAAAGGATTGTGCTGAGTTCTAAGCGTGGAAAGGAACATTATTAGGCTGTTTAAAGTATTGCCACTGGTATGCAGCATTTTCTATTCTGGTATTAAGTCTGTTATCAAAAATCTGTCAGCCTTCAGGATCTATTTTAGAGTTTAAACCAGCTTGAATTGATGAATAATCAACAGGGTTTTAATGCATTATGCTTCTCTGGCTCTCATGAAATCTTAGAGATGGCATGCCTCGATTATAATTTTACATTATCAGACTAACTGTAACTAAATGAAGATGTTGCACCCTCATGTAATGTGTTTTTCTGTATGGTAGTAGTCACTTTGTGAAACGCAGCATGTGCTTTCCTCACAACCACATCATTAATTCCTCTCTCTACTTACTGTGAGCAAGAAGAGAGACACATGCACACAAGCTGTAGTAGAAGTGCACACCCTATTATCTTCACACACACACACACACACACACACACACACACACACACACACACACACACACCCTCTCTTCCACCCCCATCTGTCTAAATAGGGTTCCAGTTTCAGCCCCCTGAGTGAAGCTCAGCACTAAGTGGAACAGTTAGAGGACATTTTCTCTCTGCCTCTCATTCTGTCTCTCTGTGTATTCTAATAATGTGGCTCGTCTGAGCGTGCCTGCATGCGTCGTGTATTTATCCTTTGCTGTTTGCCTGCATTTATCTGCTGGATGTGCTTTCAGACTCCACGTGTTCTGCAAGGGAAATGCCCCTGGATGCAAATATTGATGTGATGTTAAAAGCACAGGGTTTGTATGTGTGTGTGTGTGTGTGTGTGTGTGTGTGTGTGTGTGTGTGTGTGTGTGTGTGTGTGTGTGTGTGTGTGTGTGTGTGTGTGTGTGTGTGTGTGTGTGTGTGTGTGTGTGACAATAGGATAGCAGGATAAAGCTGTCGATGAATGAATGAACATTGTGTTTTGAAGACGCTGGCTGTGAAACAAGTCAAATATTAGTTATTAACTGTCTTTTTTATAGATTGAATTAACATGAGCTCATTGTTTGTTCCTTATGCAAATAATTTCAAAGTCACTGACGTACAGTTGTTGATTTAGCTTCACTGAGTGTCCCAGGAGTCATGACTGTTTCAGTCTAGTGCAAGTATTTTATCAACTGTCTCCACATCATGATGCAATTATGACCCTTTATTCATATCATGCAACTTCAATCATTTCATCATGTGCTTCCCTCTGGTTAACACAGTTATGATCTCTTTTTTGTTCAGTCCATTTCTGTCTTCAACCACACTGGTATCAATTAGCTAAACCTCAATAAACTATATCATAAATATTTAAAGAAAGAAAGTTCAAAGAGAGTTCAAATGAAAGCTGCCACCCTGGTCAGTCCCTCGCTTCAACCACAGATCAATATCCAGCTCAGACCAGCTGATCTCAGGCCCACTTAGTCTGCCCAGAACCTGAGGGTCATATCTCTGTGGTGTCCTGTGTAACATCAGGAAGATCAGGCCCTGTGTATCAGAGCATGCAACACAGCTCCTCATAACACATGCATTGATTACTGCAAGTACCAGCAGGCCTTCCTGCGTGTGCATTTAAGCCTCTGCAGATGATCCAGAATGAATCAAGACTGCAAACCAGCATGTCACTCCACCCCATCCAGGTCTAGACTCCATCCCGCCTGCTGTGCTCTACCTGTGAAAGACGCCTGGCATTCCCCTAACAACAGGGTCCTAGGTCACTTGCTAGATCCTTCTCCTCTCTTGTCCCCAGCGGTGGTCTTTTGAAAACACTAAAGACCAAGTTCTTCAAGGTGCACATACACACTTGATACAACAATACTGATGCTAGCAATGATGTTACTGACAGGAGCATTGGTGATGAAGATAATGAGGATATTCTTGACGTATATTAGAATATCCATGATGATGATGATGATGATGATGATGAAGTTGTTTTTGTTGCAGTGGGTGATGATGACATATAACACATTTCTAGTACACTCTGTGCATCCTCTTTGTAACTCCCCCTCTGCACCTGTGTCTGATGAGACTTGAAGCTGTTTTGTGGCTCTTATGTTGTTCCCTCCTGACTGGATCCTTCCTGGTGTGGTACTTACTCTAAGCCACTTCAGACAAAAGCATCTGCCAACATCGTAACTTTGAAACCCATGAAATTTCAGTTGATTAATCCTCAAATCAGCCCCTGCAGACACATTTCCCACCACCGTTTTACATTGTAGATATCCATGTAAACCAAATTCTAAATATCTGTGAAGGTTGTGTTTTCCTTCCTGGTTTGAGCTCTCACAAAGTTTAAATGATAACCGTGTAAAAATGACAAATTTGATCGTGTCATCCAGAGACAGACCGATTAATCTGGCTGATTAATAGCATTTTGAATAATCATTATTAGCCGATGTCTGTGCTCAGAGGGCTGATTTAAATAGAAACAAATAACGTCTGCAGGCAGCCTCATCAGTGTTGCCTCCAGTCTCTTGATAGATGGTATATGAGAAGGCTGTGCAATAGGAGTGGATAAACATATTTGTTTAGATTATAGCTATTTGGGTTGTTGATGAGTCTGTGAACAAACATAAAAGCATGCCTCAGGACAGTTTAGGACCTCAGTCCCCATTGTCTTTTCTAAATTAAGACACATTTTTCAATGTGTCGTTATTCATATAGCGCCAAATCACACCAAATGTTATCTGGAGACTCTTTCCAAACAGATCAGGTCTAGACCGTACTGTACTGTATGTTCTATTATGAACAAAGACCCAACATCAAGACAGGATAAGATCCAGTCCCATCTTACAGACAGGACTCAGTCTGATCTCATCTTAATCCACCATGAGCAGAGCACTTTGCAGCATTTAGCAAGTTACAGTGGCAAGGACAAACTTCCTTTAACAGGCAGAAACCTCCAGCAGGACCAGACTCATGTTAGACACACATCTGCTGAGACCTTGTTGGAGAGAGGGATAGAGAGAGATTAAGAGAGATGATACCACCATCATACATGTTTTCCATCTTAATGACAGCAGATCAAATCTGAACCAGTTACTGGCTGGTGTTTAATAAGTACTGGATAATGTATGGTTAGCAGGTGGTTACGGGAAATAGAATCCCAACAGTGTGAGACAAGACCCTGATGCAAAAAGGAGGCTACTAACTTTGAATACAAACACGTTGTTAAAGACATTGATTAAAGATGATTTTATTGATTTAAATGATTTATGTTTACAGTTTTTAAAAATAGTCCTCGTCAGTGATCGTTCCATGGTGATGGATTCTTCTCTGCCTGTTGTGGTGGATTGAAAATGAAACTGTCCTCATTCAGCTCTCCTTCTTCTCTGAGCTCTGTGGTTCACACACCTTTAAAAAGAAACTAATGTCACAACTTTAAACCCTGCTGCTATCATCACATCATCATTGGAGAGATCGCTAACCTAAAGTTTCTCTCACCTGCTCCACTCCATCATCATATTGATGGACAGGATCCAATATGGAAATGTCCGTAACATGCTGATTTAGCATGCTAACAGAAGCTAACGCTTCAGCCACATTGTTTTGTTGCTAACAGAAGCTAACAGTTTCCCCTCACCTTACGGTCTGTGGTGTCAACAAGCAGAAGCTAAATGTGTCTGAACTCTTTTCTGTGGATTGATTTGACATGACGTGTGATCAGTTTGTCTCTGGTGTTGCTCATGTTAGTGAAAGTTAATAACCGTCATCAAGGGGTCTTGACCAATCAGAATCAAGCATCTTACACAACTGGAAGATCAGTAAGAAAGCCAGGTAATGCAAATTTAATCTTGCTTCTGACATTAATATGATTCATGTTCTGAAATCTAAAGCATAACCAAATATGATTTTCTGTTCAATGATGAATTAAAGGCCCTGTGAGGAGTTTTGAACTGGCTAAGAAACAGACTGAAAATGATACCGATGCCTCTTTAGGACCTTCAATAGCAAACAAGACAATCAGCAACAACACTAACACCTTCTCTGTTGTCATTTTGAGTGGCTGAAACCGCCCTGAGGGGGTAGGTGTCAGACCAGATGATGGACATCTCGCTTCAGAAAAAGCCTTTATTTGACTGTTTTCATGGAAAATAATCTCATTCCCTGATAAAGTTGACTGTTAAAAGACAACAGGATGAGGTTTTGTTGAAAACACTACTTTTGCATGTATAGCACAAGAGATAAGAGGTATCACTTTGTCCACAAGGGGGCGCCAGAATCGATACAAAACAAAAGTTCCTCACAGCAGCTTTAAAGATCCATCATCCAACATGATAACCATGAACATTTTGTGTAATGTGCATGGAATAATGGAATTATAAATGACTTGTTTCTTATTTATTATCATGAAATGGTTTTTTTTGTTTTTTTATCAAATGCAAAAAAAAACAAAAAAACATATCGGCCGTTGAAGAACTGATATCGGTCAACCACTTGTTTCAGCTTTTCCCCAAAACGCAAATGAATGACACCCTTTAATGAACAGATACTCTGCTAGATACTAAACTAAAGAGATTATAAACAATGATGACAAACATTACTGAATAACTGGAGAGTAGGAAGAAGCAGCACCGCAGCTACTGCTTCCTTTAACTCTGCATAAATTATCAATGCTTCTTACTGTCACAGTGGTTAAGTTGTTATTTGCCTTCATGATCAAGTGTCGTCAGTTAAAATCAGATACATGGAATAAGTCTCTTATAGGTCTATACTAGGCACAGGTGTGGTCACTTGTGAGTAAGACAAACAACACATCCTGTTCACACAGCTTTGTACAGGAACTGACTACACACACACACACACACACACACACACACACACACACTGTCTCATCATTGTTACTAGGTAAGACAGGACCAGGAAAGAGGGTCTTCCAGCTCCAGATTAAAGGAAGCTTAGTGTGTGTGTTTGTTTTTTAGTGTGTACGTGTGTCTTAGCACAAATGTTCTTGTTTGTCTGTGTGTGTGCGTGTTTGTGTGTATGTGTGTGTGTAAAGTATTAAACAGCCCCAGATTACCCCCTGTGCTCTTTTGTTACTTTAGTGATCAACAGGGAGCGGTACTTACTGTTATTAATCCGTCTAAGCTCAGACTCCACACACACTTTTACATTCCACACGCTGTAAACAACGTCCCTGTTAACCTTCCCTCTAAAGGTCAAAGGCTGTGAACCCCTTCTTATTGTATTTGACTAATGATCAAGAGACAATGATGACCAGAACTGAAGTCTACTCCTGCTTTCATTCAGACATTCAATGAAGGACTATCATGGTACTTGTTTTCCAGAGTCTTTAGCCACCAGTGTACCAGATCTGCCATAATAAGCGTTATCACTTGCTGCAGCCCACTGAGTAAAGAGCAGGCCCCTTTAAAAACTTTTCAGATTTAAAAAAAGCAAACATCTATTGGGCGCCGTTTGTAAAGTTGTGCACACTGAAAATAACAGCTACAATTCTCCACATTTAGCTCCAGTGAATTTTGAAAAGTCACTTTTTATCACATTTAGAGGAATATTTGTGATCTTCTTCACATTTAATTTTGTTGTGAAAAATATATAAAGTTAAAATCACTATTAAATCCAAATGCTAAATATAAATATAAATGTGAAATGTTAAATGTTACATCTAAATGTTAAATGCTAACTGTTGCTCTGCGATCCTAAATATTTAGGATTGTAGAGCAACATTTAACATGCAAATTCAAACTGCCGCCTAGCGGAAATACCAAAATAAAAGCTTGATAAAGCGATACAGATATGCAAACCATAGTCTGTCAGTACTGACTCCTACGGGTTATAGCCAAGCGGCAACCTCCGGTCTAAAAATATGAGTCAATGCTGAAGTGTTAAAAGCTGCAGTTCATCGAGGATCCGCTTGAGGCTGGCTCCGGAAGTACCGGAAGTCACATACACATGAATGGGGAAAAGACGATCTTTGCAGCATTAATAAACATGTTTACAGTCTGGTACAAAAGATGAGTGTAGTCTGAATAGCTAATTTGTCGATGTCCTCTCACTGTGAGGGGGGTGAATTTTTTTCTAATTCGTCAATATCGAAGATATTGAGATTACCAGTCTTCCAATGAGAGGCACAGCTGCCTGTGGGAACACTGCAGCTGTTGGCTAGGAGGCTCAAAGCCCGCCTCTTTACGTCACACTGGCTCGACAGAAGCAATATGGCTGCCGCTCCCGATTGGTCTCAAAACAGCTCTTCAGAAACAGATGGGTGACGCCCCCTGGTGGCTGGCTGCAGTATTGGGGGAGCAGTCAAACTTTAAAAAATAAATACACGTCGTACGAATGTTTCTCACATCCGTATGCTGTGGTTATATGTAGTTAGTATGTGACTGTTTTGTGTTCAAGGCCTCTTTTTTCTGAAAAGTTTATTTTTCGTTAGTTATTTGAGTTTAAAAACGGGGTTTTACTTCCTGTTTCCTTTGATTCACAACCGCCGTAGAACGAAACTTCAAAGGGCACACAGCGTCTTGTGACGTTACGCTGTAGGGCGGAGCTTATTACAAAGGCTTCACAGGCTCTGGCTGCACAATGGCTGCGCCCAGGAGCGGGATTTTTTGGCTTCAGAACTGTACAACGGGAAGAGGCGGAGCAACGCTGTCCATTTTTATTTACAGTCTATGGTTATAGCTGGACCGCCTGCCGTAAAAATGCTGGATAGGCAGTTTTGGAGGTCATAAAGAGATTTCACAACACTCAGAGACAGAACTGATCCAGTATATGGTACGGACAAGCTAAGTTGCTATTGCTAAGTCTGTATCACTTTATGAAGCTTTTATTTTGGTATTTCCGCTAGGCGGCAGTGTGAATTTGCATATTAGCTAAATATTTAGGATGGCAGAGCAACATTTAACATTAACATTTAGATTAAACATTCAGCATTTATATCTATATATAACATTTAGATTTAACATTTAACATGTATATTTAGATTTATATTTAGAATTTGGATTGAACTGTGATTGTAACTTAATATATTTTTCACAATAAAAATTAAATGTGAAGTGTTCCTCTAAATGTGATAAAAAAGTGACTTTTAAAAATTCGCTCTACATTTTATGACATTGAGCTAAATGTGGAGAAATGGTGCTGTTATTTTCAGTGTGCACAACTTAACAAACGGCGCCACATAAAGATCTGTCTTGTCTCAGTGAAATGAAATAACTATCAGAGGCAAATAGTGTTTTTAACTGCCAATTACAAATGTCCTAACATCCTGTCAGCATATGGCGATCTGTTTGCCTGCTGCCTGGTTGGTTGTTGTTGTGGTTTGTAACAAAACTGGACTATAAAATCAAGGTGGTCAATTACAGTTTGCCAAACAGAGATTATGAGTAAAATATCAGAGCTCAGAGAGGATTAGTGTGTGACCTGAGAGAGAGAGGTCAGAGCGAGAGAGGAAGAGAGAACATCATCATCCGCATATAGTGTGAGAGCATGCATGCATATGTAGGTGAGCTGTCTCTGTTTGTACACATTGGATGTTCTGTATGAGTACTGGAGCTCTCTCTGTAAAGTCAGAGTACAGCTCCCCCTCTGTGTCCTCAGGAGTCTTCCGCTTGCATGCCGTGCACTCGTCATCTGAATGATTCAGAGCCCTGGGAGAGCCCTCAGCAGCTCCACTCTGGAGGAGACATCTCAAAGTTTAATGTGAGGTAACGTGCACAAGTAGGCTACCGGAAGGTTCCTCTATCAGAGAGATTAGTGACACACAGTCTGAACTGATTGATGACTGTGTCAACATCCCAATTTCAGATAATGAGCTACAAGAGAGGATGCCTTAAAGTAAATATCTGTGACAACTGTTTTTTTTGGCTGCGACTTTAAAGCAGCTTTTATAAGTGTTACAAATGACAACTCCTTTGAGGAGCTTTTAACTGCTCATGAAACGGACTGAAAATAATCCTGCTGTCCCGAGATGACCCACTAAAGCAAACAAACCATGAGCAGATGATTATTTATCTGTTTTTCTCTGCAGCCAATTTACTGCACGCAGATCTGAAGTGGCTCTGTTTTACATTTTCTGCAGAAACTAATGATAGTTATTTATATGTTTGACAGTTTTTAGACAGCAGGATATTTTTTTTTCTATACAGGATACCTCTTATGCATGTACAGGATGAGATAAATAGGTGAGACCATGGACTGTATAAATAATGGACGTAGTGTCTGTGACGTCACCCATCTGTTTCTGAAGCGCTGCTTTGAAGCCAATCGTCGGCGGCAGCCATATTTGAAATGTTGAACTCAACCAAACTTAGCGTGAGGTTAAGAGGCGGGCTTTGAGCCTCCTCGCCAACAGCTACAGTGTTCCCGCCTGTCAGTCAAGTCAGCTGTGCCTCTCATGATGGAAAACTCATAATCTTAATATCTTGGAAATCACTGCGTTATGAACAAATTCACCCCCGTACAGTGTGTGCCGATCCAGAAATCAGCTATCCAGACTACACACGTCTTTTGAACCAGGCTGTAAACATGTTTACTTCTGCTGTAAAGATCGTCTTCTTTGAATGGGTGTGTATGTGGTTTCTGGTGTTTCTGCAGCCAGCTTCAAGTGGACACTCGAGGAACTGCAGTTTTTAACACTTTTGCATTGGCTTCAATTCTCGTGGCCGGAGGTTGCCGCTTGGATGAGACATCACTTTGTCCACAGAGCGAAATGAAGGTCCGCACTGTAGCTAACTAAGCCTAATAGAAGCTTTTTTGCAAGTTGCATCAATGTATTTAACTTACAAATGATCCTTAACCATAAAACAAAACAAACTGCACTGTTTTGTTGCCAATAACTAATTTTAAATCCATGTTCTCTGTGTGGATACTCTGTGCATTCATTAATGTTCCCTTCTCTCTCTGATGAACGGAGCCTTGAGCTGTCGATAAAGCTGAAACAGGAGTGAAAGAGACTCTGCACTACCAGTCTATCTTTATTCCACGTTGTTGTTCTGCTCACAGACTCTTATTTGTTTAAAACCAACAGTCACCCTGTCTGATTTCTGTGTGTGTTTGTGCACGGGTGTGTGAGCACAGAGCTCCTTTTGTTCCAACTGTTTGAGAGGATGCAAAGCAGAGTGGTGTCAAGGAGGGACTAGTCACTGCTAATGCTGCGAGTATGAATTCCATCAAGTATTTAAAAGCACACAGCCTAATAAAACACAGCAGAATGAGCAGCGTCTGGTGTAGTGAGGTTATGCTCTGCTTTGAGGGGGCCGTGCAGCAAAACACTGCACAGATGAAAATGTTAAAGATTATCATGAATCTGCAGAGACGACCTCATCACACGCTCACTGTGACATCCTTCAAACTTGTCTCGCTGCAGGAGTTCGGTTGAGGAAGATGTTTGCTTCGTTTGCCGTGAAGATGAAATCCTCTCTGAGCTCTGATGTGAAGCAAAGTTACAACCTCAGTCTGGAATTTATTGGGAATTATCAAAGTCTCAAAAATAAATGCAGAGCCAAAACACACAGTCCGGCTCAAATCACACTCCAGCTGTATTTCTAACCCAGATAGAACAAGCGGGCCCGAGAATGCTCTGCTGCACCTAAAAGTGAAGGATGTGACCTTCATTTCTCCCAGATATGAATATGATGGAAGGTATTTCAGCAAATATCAGCACCTATAAAAATCCTTCACTGTGATGCAAACTTAAAAACAGATGTGTTCTCTTCTTTCTCAGAGTTTCTGGACATACCTGAGAAACATCAAACACAAAAAGACCAACAGCAGGCTCACTGACCCCTCACCTTGTCCCAGTGGATCCGTGACATTGATTCCACGTCTGGGTCAGCCAGCACGAACAATAAGTCTCTCACATGGCAGACGGAGCCGACCAATAGGATTTGGGATCAATGCACATCCCTAAGTCAGATTATCTGATCAATGTGAGACGTGAAATAGGATTAAGTGATCAATGAGGGTGACAGTTGACAGCTGAGCCGCCTCAGGATCTGGACTTCCGAATCCTTTTGTTCAGTGTCTCAGGACTGAAGACTCTTCTGCAGAAACTGAGCTAAACTGTGTGTACTCAGACACAGCGGAGAGTGCAGCCATGCTTCGGTCCAGCATCATTTCACCCTGACAGATTATCTGTAATGATGTAGGATTTGATGTTTTATTTTCAATCAGTCAAATTGAAGTAGAATCAGCTCAGGCCACACACGACATTCAGATTATCCTGGATTGTAGCCTTATGTTGAGATGAAATACTTCCAGAGCCAAAAACAAGATTTGTTTTCTGAGTTTTCGTGTTGAAACGTTTGACTTTTTGTCAGGGTATGTGGGACAAAAATATATGAAGCATACAATATGAAAGCATGTTAAAGTCAACAAGTAGATTATCCTGAAACAGCTCCAGTTAAAGAGATATCCTGTTGTTGTCGTGTTGAGCAGAGTGAGGATGTTCAGGCCAGAGTATAAAACAGAAGAAGACAGTTAATCAGGATAAACTTGGACACACGTTTGTTGGAGATGAATTTATTCTCTTATTCTATTCATTAATTCTTTATAGTGCTTTCAACATTCATAAAAAAACAAGCTTTGTCCTATAGGTGCATTTAGACATAATAATGAGGCTTCCCATAAACATTGAGACTATACACACACATACACTTTCATCTGTCGGCCCAATCAGGGCCATTGCGTAATCAACACGTTATCACACACAGAGCTTCCCCTCCTCACGCACACACACTCTCTCAGTCGGCCCTCTCACTCTCTCCAGCTCCCATCCCTCAGTATCCCACAATCCACCTGTTTGGTCTCAGCAGGTCATGCGTGCCACTCCGAACTCCAGGCTCACAACAGCTGGCTCCTCTTTGGCCAAATCGCTGCCGTATGTCCCGTCCAGCTCTCCGTAGCTCTGCTTCCTGCTCTCGGTGCCGCTGCTGCCCTCTACTGTCCGCTCTGTGTCGAAGCTTTCTGTGGCCTCCTCGCCCACCTCCTCCTGCTCGTCCTCGTTGCAGTCCTCCTGTCGCTGCACTTCTTTGTGGTTGACGGGCGCTCCAAGAATGAGCGAGTCGGGGCGCGGCGGGAGGGCGCTTGAGCGCTGATCTCTGGTGGGGGGCGGTGCAGGGGGGTCAGAGGTCACGATGGGGGTCACACCGAGCTGCTGGAGCCGCTAGACGCAGATGGAGGGGTGAGACAAAAGAGACATTCAGGCTTAGGGTTTGCAAAATGTAAAGAGGCCACATGTTGTAAATAACATGCATGTATGTTAACATCTTTTAAATCTCTTCATTTTTACACTTACTTTTAAGTGACTTCATCCTTCTGTTTTTACTTCTATTGTATTACTATTATTAGCTTTTATCCAAATAATTGATTGGTTTCAATTTAATTTGATTATTTCTTGTTTTAATTTATTTTTCTTTGTTTTCATTTATTATTTTAATGTTCTTAATTTATCCTTTTCACTTTTTCTAACTTTCTCGATGTGATGTCGTCCTCTTATTCTGAAAACCTCTTTTTTTGTCCTTCTAATGCTTTTATTTACTTATCCATTTTTATTTATTTATTTTACTTATTTATCCTTGAAAAACCTCTTAAACAATGATGTATTGGTCTATTGTCACACCACTTCATTCCGTTTAACATCTTGTGTTGCATTTTGTTCTGCATTGTTTTGTTTTTTTGGTATTTAAGTTTTTATTGAACTTTTCAAAGGCTTGGTACATGGCAAACTTAATATGTTTCTCCATACAGGAACAGGTAATTAACAATTAACTCTGGCGACAGACTTAGCACATTTTTAAAGAAAAAAAGAAAGGCAGCAGATACAAAAGAAAGTGAATACATAATATTATCAACCAAATTTTTCATGAACAATATCTGTATACAGTCATGGCCAAAAGTTTTGAGAATGACACAACTATTCATTTTCACAAAGTCTGCTGTTTCAGTTTTTATAATGGCAATTTGCATATACTCCAGAATGTTATGAGGAGTGATCAGCTCAACTGCAATTAATTGCAAAGTCCCTCTTTGCCTTGAAAATGAACTTTATCACCAAAAACACATTTCCACTGCATTTCAGCCCTGCCACAAAAGGACCAGCTAACATCATTTCAATGACACACAGGTGTCACACACATTAGCACAGGTGTGGGTGTTGATGAGGACAAGGCTGGCGATCAATCTGTCATGATTGAGTGACTGGACACTTTAAAAGGAAGATGTTGCATGACACCATTGTTCCTCATCTGTTAGCCATGGTTACCTGCAAGGAAACACGTGCAGCCATCATTGCATTGCACAAAAAGGGCCTAACAGGGAAGTTTATAGCAGCGAGTAAGATTGCACCTCAGTCAACCGTCTATCCAATTATCAAGAACTTCAAGGAGAGAGGTTCAATTGTTGCCAAACAGGCTCCAGGGCGCCCAAGAAAGTCCAGCAAGCGCCAGGACCATCTCCTGAAGGTGTTACAGCTGCGGGATCGGGCCACCACCAGTGCAGAGCTTGCTCAGGAATGGCAGCAGGCAGGTGTGAGTGCATCTGTACGCACAGTGAGGCGAAGACTTTTGGAGGAAGGCCTGGTGTCAAGGAGGGCAGCAAAGAAGCCACTTCTCTCCAGTAAAAACATCAGGGACAGACTGATATTCTGCAGAAGGTACAGGGACTGGACTGCTGAGGACTGGGGTAAAGTCATTTTCTCTGATGAATCCCCTTTCCGATTGTTTGGGGCATCTGGAGGAAGGCTTGTTCGGAGAAGACGAGGTGAGCGCTACCATCAGTCCTGTCTCTTGCCAACAGTGAAGCATCCTGAGACCATTCATGTGTGGGGTTGCTTTTCGGTCAAGGGAGTGGGCTCTCTCACAATCTTGCCTAAAAACACAGCCATGAATAAAGAATGGTACCAGAACGTCCTCCGTGAGCAACTTCTCCCAACCATCCAAGGGCAGTTTGGTGATGAAGAATGCCTTTTCCAGCATGATGGAGCACCTTGCCATAAAGCAAAAGTCATAACAAAATGGCTCGGGGAACAAAACATTAAGATTTTGGGCCCTTGGCCAGGAAACTCCCCAGATCTTAATCCCATTGAGAACTTGTGGTCAATCCTTAAGAGGCGGGTGGACAATCAAAAACCCACAAATTCTGACAAACTCCAAGCATTGATTATGCAAGAATGGACTGCCATCAGTCAGGATTTGGTCCAGAAGTTGATTGACAGCATGCCAATTGCAGAGGTCTTGAAAAAGAAGGGTCAACAATGCAAATATTGACTTATTGCATGAATTCTGTGTAATTCTCAATAAAAGCTTTTGATACTTATGAAATGCTTCTAATTGTATTTCAGTATACCATAGAAACATCTGACAAAAACACCTAAAAACCCTGAAGCAGCAGACTTTGTGAAAATGTAATATTTGTGTCATTCTCAAAACTTTTGGCCATGACTGTACATGTACACTTGTAAATGTACTCATGCCTTCATACCGTTCTGTATCGTTAAAATTCCTCCTCCCTGTCTGTCAAAAGGTTTACTTTGTTATTTGAACCATGCTTTGTTTGTCAAAGCACTATGTAAACATTGTTTTTAAAGGTGCAATATAAATAAAGTTATTAATATTCTTATTAACAATAAGAGTATTAAAGATGTTTAAAGGTTTATATGACTGATGTGACTCTGTGTGTCAGAGTTTATGTGCATCATGTGCATTAAACTATCTTCTTTCAGGATGTAAGGAGTGAACAGTGATGGAGAGCAGCTAGCTGCAGACTGAACCCTCATCACAGGGGAACAAGATAATCACCTCATTATCTCACACAATGGTTGTCTTTTTCTCCTCTGTTTGTATCACCAGACTTTGTTTTTCCCACAGCAAACACACGATGTCAGATTATAATAAGTTCTCATTCTCAAATTGCAACATTGGCAGCTCTTGGCTTTTAGCAGTTAATTAGGTACACCCGGCAAGAACTCACACAACCCAGTCCGACAGTAAATCTCATAAGTCACACAAGTGTTAGAGTTGGATTCAGTTTGAAAAGTGAGGATTCAGCTGTTTGCTCATTAGGAGGCTGTTTTGTGATTTTCTGACGTGTTCGTATTGTTCTGTTAACTCCATCCAGAGAGTGAGAGTGTGTAAACTCACATTCTCCAGAGCGTGCAGCGTGCTCTCGACCTTGCAGCTGTTCTCCCTCAGAGTCAGGACAGTTTTCAGGATGGACTGGCGTGGGTGCATGGAGCGATCAAACTGGTGGTACATGTTCCTCCAGAACCTTGGCAGCACAAGGAGAAACAAAAACACATTCTTCCTTTAGAGAACGGACCGGTGACACAACACACAGGTAACAGCGTCAGGTACGCAGGGAAGGTGCACTGACTTGAAGTTGTAGGGCAGAGTTGAAGGTGTCAGCACAGGCTTCGCTTCAGCGTAGGCCGGGCTGTAGAACGGATTCAAGTAGTTCTGTCTCTCGCTCATCAGAAAAGCCCAGAGTGAGTGAGTGCGCTCTCTCAGCCTGGAACACAAAACAACACTTAGTGAATATACTCTCACAGTAATAATAAGAACTTCATTTATATGGCTTCTATCCAACCCAGACATCATACGAATCCAAGCAACAAAAATTGAGACCATGAAGACAAAAGATATAAGAAGAAAGAGATGAAAGTAAAAACAGTAGAGCCATAAAACGTGATAATGCAATAAAAAGAGTCAGACACAGTTCAAAGAGAAAAGGTCACGACACTGTGAATTTGGTTGAACTATGAGTGGATAACTTTTTAATGTTTAACTCAAAGGTGAGTTTATAATCAAATATTACTCTGGATGTCTGGCTGTGGACTTCACATCAACAGATAAGGCACACTCCTGGTGAGAGAGGTTGAGCTTTGTGGACGTCATTTCTGATTTAGGTATGTAGCTGAAGAAAATGTTGTGCCATTCAACAGCCTAAGTATATCTCTGAGACAGTCTCTGGCAGCAGCTGGGCTCATGGGGTCCCCAAGTCTCAAAGGAAGGTCTGTGTGTTGTGGAGTGGCAGCATATCATTTGAGAAAAACTGGACCAGGATGTTAACGATTAATCAAGAACACGTTTTTTGTTTCCAATTTTCTATCACGTGGAACAAACATCATGTGGTCTCATATTTGGTTCAGCTATCAGGGCGGTGTTTAAAGTTTAAAGCATGTTTGGATGTGAATCAGCTGACTGAAGGTGTTGTGCACAGAGGAGACGCTCAGCTGATCTCCACGAGTGCTCTTTTTCTTTGCCGGCAGACTGATTCTGACCCGGTTGCGCTCCCGGCTGACACCTGAACACGTTCACTCCCTTATTTTTCTCAATAAGAACAAGTAGACAGAAAACTGGACTCTGTGAGTCTGAAATATGTTTCTGTTCTGTTCCCTTGTTGAAGTCTGAGCCTTCACTTTATATGACTATGTCCACAGTGATTATTTTTATGAGCCTGCTCCACATGTTGATATTCAGCGTGTTTAACATTTTATGCCTCAATACGATCCATAGATATTCAATACTGTCAGTTATATACATTGTGTTGATAAGGAAATTTGATTTAGGGTGAAAAATGCATTAGGCATTGTTTTTGACATGGAAAAGACCTACGCTTTTTATTATGATTAATGGATAATTGATCTTTAACATTTCCTAAGATTGATCATGAAGATTACTTAAAGGTGACATATCACGCTTTTATCATCAATATATATTGGTCTAAGAGGTCCCCAAAACATGTCTTTAAAGTTTATGCTCAAAAAAACACTTTGAAATCAGATTTTGGTCTGCCTGAAAAACCCTCTTCTTCAGTCCTCCTCAGAACAGTCGGTTTTCTCTCTGACCACGCCCCCTCAGGAAGTGGATGTGCCCTCGGCTCTCCAGCACGTTGATCTAATGTTTACATGTTGGCTGAATATACACGGCTGCTCACAGACCCGCGTTACTTCAACCCTCTGAATCTGATCCAGAATCTGATCCTGACGGAGAGGCGCCTGTAGCAGGACCTTTCTGAAGGATTGGTCACAGATTTAGTGTTTCTTGTTGTTTTATTCATCAGAATGTCGACGTGTGTCTTGGTACAGAGCTACAGCTACAGCTATGAACATGTAGCTATGTGGCTATGCTAATTAGCGCTAGCACTTATCCATGATTAATAAAAATCATCCACTAGATCTTCAAATCTGCAGATGTGGGGAGGAAAACCGACCTCTGCCAGAAAGGCAGCGGGACCTTTTCTGAAGGATTGGTCACAGATTCTGTGTTTCTTGTTGTTTTATTTGTCAGTATGTCGACGTGTGTCTTGGTACACAGCTACGACATGTAGCTATGTGGCTATGCTAACTAGCGCTAGCACTTATCCATGACAAATAAAAATCATCCACTAGATCTTCAAATCTGCAGACATGGGGAGTAAAACCGACCTTTGTGTTTATTAAGACAGCCTACAACTAGCATGCCTCCCTCCTAAGCTCCTTGTTAGCACACATTTGTGCAGGTAATGAAAAACAGAGGAGGGATTCAGTATTATTTTATACAGTCTATGGGCTGAACAAGCTCCGAGCTCTGACTCCGTGACAGACCGGATATTGTTGTTACGTAACAAAAACACTGAAGTCTGAAACGGCTCGTTTCACACACATTTAGAGAAAGGTGTAGAAATCAGAACAGAGGCAGAATGGATTTTTTTCATTCTCGGGGGGTTTGTAGACATGCCAGGGACACATATTTCAGGTAGAGAACCATTAAAAAGTCAATTTCGCATGATATGTCACCTTTAAACTTGACATCTCTAAACTGGGCTTAAAAACTTAATTTTGCAGCAGGTGATGTCAGAGGTGGAAGATGAGCAACTACATATGGTGACAGCAAAGGTTTCTATATAGACTAATAAACAATAAAGATGCTCTACAGGGATAATGTTTACATCTTCAAAACAACAAAATGTCTTTTCAAACCAACTATTTCCATCTAAATCCAATCTTTTTATTACATGATATGATTTATATTCAAGCTTAGAGAGAGTTTGTAGAGAAATGTGCAACTGAAAGTGTTAAACGTTCACAAAGCTTTCATTAAATTGTAAACTTTACAGCTCGAGGAAATGAAACACTCTGTTTCCTCATTCTGCATGCCAGTGGCTGTGGTGGAGCGCGGATCACGTACCCGAGCAGGTAAGTGAACCTTGGACAGTATGAGTGTATGCTTGACAAAATATTAGCTCTCACAGGTGTGCACCCCTGATAATGCCACATAACAGAGAGGGACAGCGGAATACTGGAGTTATTAACCGAGTGCAAGGGGAAACTGACAGAGAGGGAAAGTTTTGTGTGTGTGTGTGCTTGTCTTGGTGTGTGTGTGTGTGTGTGTGTGTGTGTGTCCCTGCCTGAACTGCCCGCAGTCAGTGGCGGTGCCGCTCCGTCACAGTGCCTCAAAAATGCAAAAAAAAAACATCCTCAGGGACCAAACACACTCAGGACACCACCTGTTTGTACTGCTGCCCTCGTGCAGAAGATACAGGACAATGAAAATAAGGAAAAACAGGCTGAAAACCTGTTTTTATCAAAAAGCAAGAAGTGAAATTAATGCTACATAATGCAAGTGCAATTTTGAGGGACTGTGCAATAGTTTGAATGTTGAATGCTGCGTGTGTTTCTGTGTTTTTATTGATTTATTATTTCTTTTTGTCTACTGTTTTTATGATTTTTATACAAACTGATAATTGGGTTAGATTTCAATTTTGTTGCACAATGTACAATGAAAACAAAGATATATTCTGTTCTTGACTTCTGTAAAGTCAAGAAGTACTTTTCTAATTTGTTAACCCTCAGTTTGCTGAACTACAAATTAAAGTCTGAGGATTTTTCCACACACAATGGAAACTTTGTGCGGATGGTTAACAGTGCAACCATGCAGCTTATCTGGCATAAAACAAGTGCTTTTATTTAACAATAATTAATGCTGAGTGCATATCTCAAAACTTTTGGTTTGTATCGGTAGCTTTACACATACTGTGTGGTCTTGTGTGCATATACAGGATTTTTTGGGGAAAATTGTTTCAAAGTTGAATGTTGTTTTTAACAAGGATTTGAGAATGGACCCAGCATGCCCTCAGTTAGGGATGCCACACACACAAATCAAGGACAACCATTATCAAAACCTGCTGAATGTGTTAACCTATGCTGCACAGAAAAGTTTATTACTTCAGTGGATTTCACAAAAGCCACCAACCCTCTCAGACTGGCACAGGGTTATATTTGGAGTATTTGACATATTGGTCCAATCGGAAAATTGGAATATTTCATCACATATGGACTCCATTTCTTGATTATGTGGGGCCAAGAATATGTAATGTATTCTGGAGGGGGCTTCCTGGACCAAGGAGTGATAGTTGAAAGATAAGGGGAGGCTCTGGGGTATGTCTATGTTTACTGTGTGTTTGCTTTGCCATGTTGATAACTCATCTAGTCAGTGATTTAAGACTGTGCTGTGCCTTGTATACAAGTCTGTAGGAATGTGTTGATGGGGTGGGCCGTTGTTAAAGGGTGGATGCGTTCATTTTGTGTGTGGGGGGGGGAATGTAAAATCTATGTAATATGTGGTTAAGATGAAGTTGTGATGCTTTATTGTTCATGAAAAACTTCTAAACAAAAACTTTTGGTTTGTGATGAGTTGGCGCCCCCTGTAGACAGAGTGGTACCGCCAGTCTCTGTGGATTTTGTCCTGTACATTTTTAACAAGTGTCTTCAAACAACAAGTTTCATCCAGCCTTCTTCAAACTATCAAATGAGTTTTTGCTTTGAAAAATCCAGAAGAGGCTGTTTCTAAAGTCTGCTGTTGACCCCTGTCTTACAGCAGCACTTCAGACATTAAAAAAACCAACATAGAAACAATCAAACTCCATGCTGACGGTCAGGTTCATGCTTTTGTAGGTTTTTTCGACACATATCAGTGTCAGAGTGGTTCAAAGTGTGTGTGTTGGACTCACTGCAGCTCCTCTCTCTGTTTCTGATTGTTGCCCAGGAAGTTCCCGTACTGACACGAGTGGACGTGCTCATGAATCTGCAGCAGGAACCACTCGCTGAACTCGAACGCCTGAGAGGAGGATTAGCATTAAGTAAATAAATAACAATACATGAAACTATATCGTAGGTGGAGCAGAGAAGGTCATGTGAGGGCAATGCACTCGCCATTTAACTCACACATCCTTTCACGTACCTGCGGGAACTGCTCCGTCAGCTGCCAGACACACTCCAGGAACTGGGTGAAGATGGGAGACACCTCTTTTGGATCCCCGTCCAGCTGATCACACCTACAAGAATCATTTTAAAAAAAAACATGACAGTGATGAAATAAGTGTAAAGAAATATGCATCGTTTTCCGCTCAAAGATCTCATTCCAAAAACGCCTCACCTGTCGGCAAACTTGTGGCCGAAGGAGATCCAGTCCTTCTCGATCAGAACCTGGGAGACAAATGAGAGGAATAGCAGTTTAAGAATTAGAACCACACTCATCTACAAGACAAAAAAGATGATCAGCTCTTTAATGTGCCGGTGTGTTTGTCGTTGGTACCATGAAGCCCTTGATGGTGCGGTAGTACGGGTCCATGAGCAGGGATCCCAGAGAGCAGACCTGGGCCGTTCTGTCCCATCCGTCTGAACAATGAACCAACACACTGGCTCCTTCCAAGGTCACCGCCTGGAGGGGAGAGCGTTTAAACTTCATTTAGATGATACTGCTGCTTGTCTTTGAGCATGAGGAGTCATTTACACTTTAGAGAAACAATCGAGCAGCAGAGGACAAAATGTCTGACCTTGGTGAGGAAGACGGCTGCGTCCACAACAGCCTTGATATGCCGCAGCCAGCCACTGCTCTCCAGGCCAACCAGGTAGTCGCTCATGGACAGAGACCGAGTCCCGATCACTGAGAGACACACACAGAAGGTCATTTCAGTATAATGCAAAAACATTCTCTGTTTTGCATGTGTCCCTGTTTGTGTCACAGTGTGTAACGTGTCTAACCTTCGAGGAGTTTCTGCAGGCTGGTCCTCATGACGTGGATGTTCTCAATGCCGACAAACTGGAAGCGGATGTTGGAGTAGTTGTCCTCGTTTTCATAACCTTTACCCGCTGCACGATTAGCGAGCGCATTCAACTGCAGGAAAACGAAAATCTCATTTAAGACAACGATCCCAACCTTCTGCTAAACTGAAATGATTGTGTTTGACCTGAATTCAGTGCTGCATGTAAGGCCCCAATACTGGACCTGGGCTCCCCTTACTTGAAACCCACTGTAACCAGTCTTGGTGTTATAATGGACGGTGATTTTAAATTAGATAAACAGATTCATTCTGAAGTCTGATCTTGTTTTTACCATTTGACGTTTTTATCTTTTAATGATTTTGAGAAAGTGATACATGCTTTGTATCACGAGCTGCTGCTCGTCTTCTAACTGGCACCCGTAAGTGAGAGCACATAACCCCCATCCTCGCCTCCCTCCACTGGCTCCCTGTTCATTTAAGGATTCATTTTAAGATTTGATTGTTTGTTTTTAAATCTTTAAATGGAGAAGCTCCACAGTATATTTCTGACCTCCTGCAAAGCTACACTCCCACAAGATCTTTGAGGTCTGCTGATCAGCTGCTTCTTGTGATCCCTAAGACCAGGCTGAAAACCAGGGGGACCATGCCTTCTCGGCAGTGGAACCCCAAACTGTGGAACAAGCTGTCCCCCCATGATAGATTGTCCCCAACATTACTAACTTTTAAATCCCGTCTTAAAACATATTTTTACTCCTTGGCTTTTAACCCAGCATGACAGTTGTGTGGTCTCTGTCTGTTCCTTATTGGATCTTTATTTGCTCTTACTGTGTTTTTATTTTAATTATTTTCTATTATTTATTTTATTATTTGTGTATTTTTTAAACTATTTTTTAAACTATTTTTTGTGTTTTTATTATGATTCTTTTATCTTATTCTATTTTATTCTCTGACAGTGTTTTATGTTCTGTGTGTTTTAACTTATGTTATTTATTTTTTATTAAACCTTTATTTAACCAGATAAAAGACCCACTGAGATCAAGACCTCTTTCACAAGGGTGACCTGGCCAAGAGAGGCAGCAACATACCTCCCTGTGCAGCACTTTGCTAAACTTGATTGTTTTTTTAAATGTGCTATATAAATAAAGTGGATTGGATTGAATAAACTGTAACTTCACATCACATTTCAACTCTAAATACTTTACATATGTGAACAAAACTTACTTGCATGTGTTATCAGGAAAGAGTTGAAGTATTACCTTTGGCCGGGTATCCATGACGTAGACGAATCGGCTGTTGTGATTGGCCTTGCTGATGGCCTGCAGCATGCTTTCATCCTCCAAGCATCGTGCACTGAAGCCAGAGAGAGGCTGGCTGCACCGACACACTGCCGCCTGTCAGGGGGAACAGAGTCTACTGATCAGAACAAGGATGGTAAAACAACAACAAAAACAACAACAACAACAAATCACAAAACACTGCTGATTAATCTTCTTGGAGCTAGATTATTAATTTGGATTTTGGGGCTTTTTTTGCCTTTATTGAAAGGACAGCTGAAGAGGGACAGGAAATGTGGGGAACAGAGAGCAGGGGAAGACATGCAGCAAATGGTCGACCAGCTAGGAGTCGAACCGCCGACCTCTACGACGAGGACCAAAGCCTCTATACATGGGGCGCTTAGACCGCTAGGCCACCAGCGCCCCTGGAGCTAGATTTTAATTGTAAGTTTGGAAAATGGACAGAATTAACATCAAGTCTTAAATAATATAAAGTTAGCAGGAATACACAGAAACATGGGCTTCACTGGAAAATTATTTAATATCACTATAGCTATTAACAACAACAAAAGTGTTAATTAATTAAAACAGCAGAAATATGTGCAGATGTGTACGTATGTGTGCATATATAGGTAAATATATGTGTGTGGATATATGCATGTGTATGTATGCCATGATCACTCCGGTTCTTGTCAAAATGTCACTCTTTTAATTTGTCCATTTATTTTAATGAAACTCTTGGTTTTGCCTTCCTGGTTTACAGTCAGATGAAATCTGATCGTTTACAAATGTTCCATGATATGTTGAGTGGCTGACTCTCCCTTCTGTTTGATATCTTTTTTTTGTCTTCCATTTAGGGAGATTGGGGCAGGAACTGGTTTGATGGTTGATGGAGGCGGGAGAGGCTTTGCTTTTCTATTTTTGTTTATTGTTTGTTTTGGTTCTGTTACAAAAAAAAAATATATATATATATATATGTATAAAATAAACAAAATAAAAAAAACCTTACTTTGGATTGTAATATTTGAAAACAAAGCCCAGTGCTGTCAATGTGTTAATCCATTCCTTTAAAATCTATGCAGATGTCTGGATCAGGACACTGTGATCAGTGATACCTAATAATTTAATAATCTCTGACCTTTAATCCATCAGTAATGTAAAGGTTAAACTTTCCATGTGCAAACAAAAAAGTAGAAGCTGTAACAGGCAGATTTCTATGAAAGGTGTGAACCAGTGAACGTAGGTAGACACCTGATGACATTTCATTTACAACCACCCCGAGGCCACAAACTCAGCTTTGCATTTATTGTTGCATACACTCCCTCGATATTTGCCAAAGGCTCTGGTTGCAGAGAGCACACACATTTGTTTATATGAATCCTGATGCCTCCCCTGTAGCTCCCCCTGGTGGAAAAACAATACTTCTATTTCTGTTTCTATTAGGGCTTTAAGAAAAGTGTTGATGTGGCTGTCATTTCAAAAAGGTGAAACTTCTGCTCCAGCTGAAGAAGACTAGTCTTCAGGGGAAACAGCATCATCGCTGTGCTAATGATGACATGGACAGTCCTTCCTATTTCCCACGGTTGTTTTCTTCCCCTTTACTCTCTCATTACACCACAACAAAGAAAAGGACCTGAGGAGTGCTTTTTACAACACCTGAACGTGTTTGTAAAACTCCTGCAGGCTCTGACGATTTACCTTCTTTTCCTGGTAGAAGTATGTGAGTACAGGGAAGCGTCCTTTGCTTCTGAACTTGGAACTCCCCACGATGATAGGCTTACTGGCTGTGATGGGAACGTACAGGTCCTTTGGATATGTCTCACACACCTGGAGAACGGAACACAGAACACACACATCACACACGTGCAGATCTCTCCTGGTGTGTGAGCCTCAGATAAAAACTGAAAATGGTCCTAATAAGAAAATATATTTATTGATAGTTCAGAACGGGAGATTATTCTACTTTAAAGTCTCTAAAAGTAGTATGGTAGGTTATCAGGCCCCTCTACTTTGGAGTCATCTACCAGTCAGGGTCCTGGAGGCAGACACCCTCCCTACTTTTAAGAGTAGGCTTCAAACTTTCCTTTTTGATAAAGCTTATAGTTAGAGCTGGATCAGGCTTGGACCAGCTCTTAGTTATGCTGCTATAGGCTTAGACTGACACACTGGGATCCTGCCTTTCCCTCTCTCTCCTCTCTCTGCCTGTCTCTTACTTTAACTCTCCCTGTCCCATTAAAGTTACTAACCATAGACCTTTCTGCAGTCCCTGAGCTCCCTTGTCTTGTAGGTTCCTCTGGATCTCTGCTGCTGTGGACATGCCAGACTCCAGCTGCTACAACTACTACTATCCGTCTCACCACTATCATCACTCTCTCTCTCTTCATCTCCCTCTATCCCTCTCTCCAACATGATCTCAGCAGATGTGTGTCTAACATGAGTCTGGTCCTGCTGGAGGTTTCTGCCTGTTAAAGGAAGTTTGTCCTTGCCACTGTAACTTGCTAAATGCTGCAAAGTGCTCTGCTCATGGTGGATTAAGATGAGATCAGACTGAGTCATATCTGTAAGATGGGACTAGATCTTATGTCTTTAAAAACTGTTCTGTGTGTAAACTTTTAACAAGAATGAGACAAAGCTGTAGTCAGGGGTTATTAAATATTCATCCCTCTTTGGCAGGCGATCACTTCTTCACAGTGGGTGTTTCTGTTCTCTGGTGTCCTTTTCTTGGACTGAATACTTCTCAGATTTCAGAAGTGTAACAGTGAACTGCAGCGCCCTCTTCTGGATCCACATGTGCAATGTTCTCATAACTGGTTGTAACATCAAACGTGTTTCTTTACACACTGTATAAAATGATTTCCTAATAGAGCACCACACCCTCAGTCACAGACAGTGTATTAAAACCTTCTGATCCCATGTTTGAGCGGACAAGCCCTGACTTTGTTTGCATAAAACACAATAAAGAGTAAAAACGTACAACCACATTAAAGGGCATGGCTTTATTACTCTACCATGTGACAGAGTGCCCTGTGAAACTTTCTGTCTTTGCAGCAGGTGGTGTTTATGCTGCACAGAGACAGTACAAAGGTTCAATGACAGTCAGCTTTAACTGGTCAGGATGCTTGCTGAATAACAATTTGGAATTTGCATGAACAGATTCTACAAGGTACCAGAGCTGGGGAACAGTTCTGGTGTGTTTCTCCACTCTGTCCTGAGTGGGTAGGATCTTAAACCGGAGAAACTATTGTATTACCTTTAACATTTTCACACCGTCAGAAACAAAATGCTTGTGTTTTGTCTTCTGCTCACTTTTCTAAACGTTGCACTTCAGAGGAAAAACATTTAACATTTCACAAGATGCTGCTAACTCTGTACCTTGTAGTTTCTGTTGACGTCGGTGAGCTGCCATTGGTCGCAGGGGACGCCCATCCTCTCAAACTCCGCCCCCAGGTCGATGAGCTGCCATCCTTCCTCTCTCTGTTGGTCATTCTGTTTGGGGTTGTAGGAGAACGCATAGAGCTCCTCATAGGAGACTGCAGACACCAGAGACAGAGCGTTAATGTAACACGGTCTGTTATGAAGACACGTAAATGCAGATAGAGAACTTCATGGTGAGGAGAAAGAAGACAGAGGCAGGTGTAAACTTTTGAATGTTATGGACACACAGATCTTGAAACAGAAACCCACCCGGCCGTAGGAGACGCAGCAGAGAGCTGTAAATGTCGTGGCAGTCTCTTTCTCGCTGAACCACAAAATGAACCACCCGGAAGTTGCGACACTGGATGACCAGAGGACAACCTGTGGTGGTCAAGGAGAGCTTCTCCACAGACGCTATGTGGTGATGCAATATCTGCAGAGGAAGAGGAGGGAGAAGACAGAAAGACAGGGTTAATGATGTTTCTTATCTGGCTTTCTAACTGATCTTCCGGTTGTGTAAGACGCTTGATTCTGATTGGTCAAAACCCCTTGACAACGGTTATTAACTTTCACTGACATGAGCAACACCAGAGACAATCTGATCACATGTCAAATCAATCCACAGAAAAGAGTTCAGACACATTTAGCTTCTGCTTGTTGACACCACAGACCGTAAGGTGAGGTAAAACCGTTAGCTTCTGTTAGCATCATATTAATAAATAACGTAGCTAAAACGTTAGCTTCAGTTAGCATGCTAAATTGGCAGGTTATGGATATTTTCATCTTGGATCCTGTCCATCAATATGATGAAGGAGTGGAGCAGGTGAGAGAACCTTTAGGTTAGCGGTCTCTACAAAGAAAGTTAAACCATGAGCGGTGGTGATGATAGCAGCAGGGTTCAAAGTTGTGACATTAGTTTCTTTTTAAAGGTGTGTAAACCACAGAGCTCAGAGAAGAAGGAGAGCTGAATGAGGACAGTTTCATGTTCAATCCACCGCAACAGGCAGAGAAGAATCCATCACTCAGATGATACTTCTCTTCTGACCCTCCTCTAAGGTCCAGTATCGGACCATGGGAGTGCTTTATCAGGTTTTTATTTCTTAGTGTGATGACAGCTTTTTAAATCATAATGTGTCTTACACCAAGGAAATTACTTTTGATTTAAGACGCAAGCCGGAGGTAGCGAAGAAGGGCATCGTTCATAACATCAAAGTTGAGCTTGTAAGATCATACGAATACTTAGGGACGTATTTGTACGATCAGCTTAAATTTGATGTGAACACTGAGGCTATAGTGAAGAGGGGTCAACAGAGGATTCATCTTTTCAGTCAGTCCTGTTATTCTCTGTTGATTTGATCAGTCTTTTATTCAGAGTCTTATTCACAGCCTCTCAGTCAGGGACAGAAACAGCCTGAACAGTGTAGTTGAAACCTGTTTGAACACCAAACAGAGAGATCTGAACTCTTTTTGTGATCAGCAGATCCTCCTCAAGGCTGGAAGTATTTTAGTTTCTTCCGGTCTTGTTCTTTCCAGTGAATGCCTTCAGGACGTCGTTTTGCTTCGTCTGTTTTTAGAAAGAACCGCTGCTCTAAGTTGTTTATCCTCTCTGGAGTTAGATTATTCAATTCTCCTTAAGTTAATTTGATGTAATTGTATAGTTTTTTACCAGACTGACTCTTTTATCCTTTACTGATTTCATTCTACCCATCTTTTACTGATCAGTCTACTTGTACCATCAGTATACTGTAGAGCCTGTGTACAACTCCTTGTTGTCCACATGTCTCTATTTGTATTTATGTTATTTTTGTAAAAGCAGCTCAAAACAAATTGCCCCTCGAGGGATCAATAAAGTTGTTTGAATTTAATTTGAACTTAACTGACTTCAGGGTGAGACAAGACCTCAAAGCGGAATTAGCTGTTCACCAAACACTATCCTTTACTGGGTTGTTGTAATAAGACAATATAGTTTATTTATAGATTATGGTGATGTAGTTTATAGACATGCTGCTGTTTCTACACTGAAACCTTGAGATGCAGTCTAGTTCATCACAGGTGACAGCTACAATACTCACCATTGTAAATTGTGTGATTAAAGGTGCATTTCGACCAAGAGTTCCTGGGTCTTTTAGCCCCCTGAACTACTTTCCCCTAAAAGGTTCCTGTGCCCCCATTGTTGTCTGCGTTTCGACCACGGGCTGAAGTCCCGGGTAGATTGTGCAAATCAGGCCAGTGACGTATGGAGAAAATAAAAAAGTAAATGCACTACACCACCAGACCAGTAGAGGGCAGTAAAACAAAGACGAATGCCATTCATCACAGATGACACCATAGAAGCAGACGGACAGGCAGGTATCATTATGAGCAACACAACAGTTAGCCTGTTAGCATGAAGAGACTCAGCTGGTGCTGTTTTAGATGGTGCTATATTTCATCACAGATGGATTCACTGAATCAACACGTGAGAGGAGATAAGCGCGAGTAGCAAAGACGTTTCAACACGGCTTTAAAATCCTTTTGAACTCAAAAAGCCGTGGCAGAGATCGGCCGGTGTTTTGGTTTAAACAGCGACCATGTGAACTGGAGACTTTCAGCCGGATGCATCCCTCATAAACGTCTTTAGACGATCATTAAATATCTGATGAGGATATTTTGAAATCTTAATAAAAACTAAACTAGTTTGCATTCCCAGGAACTCCCTCTGTGTTTCAACAGCTGTGTAAACTCCACAAACACTGACACGTTCAGCTGAAGGTCTCCAGTTTACAGGGTCACTTTTAAAACCAGAACACCGGGAGAGACGCATTCACGGTGGGCTGAAAGAAGACTACTGTTACAAGCTGCTAAATCAAGAGAATCACAGCTTCTTCTTTTGAAAAGTACACACACATACAAAAAAGATAGAACAAATAAAAACTAATGAAAGAAAGAGAAATCAAGTGAATCACAGATGTGTGTGTGATGTTATTGTGGACGGTGGGCGGAATAAAAACACTGCGGTTAATCTACCAATCAGACACGTTCAGCATTGCAGGCCCTGCCCCCCGAAAGTCCCGGGACCTTTGAAAAGTACTGCTCCCAAAGCAGGGACTTTTTAGGGGGGAGATTATACACCCCGGAACTAAATATAAACCCTCGGTCCTCCGCTCAAAACGCACGTAGTTCAGGGGTAAAGTCCCTAGTTCCAGGGTAAAGTTCTTGTGGTCGACAAACGCCCAGGGAGTTCCTGGGAATGCAAACTAGTTAAGCTTTTATTAAGATTTTAAAATATCCTCATCAGATATTTAATGATCGTCTAAAGACGTTTATGAGGGAAGCATTCGGCTGAGAGTCTCCAGTTAACAGGGTCGCCGTTTAAACCAAAACACCGGCCGATCTCTGCCACGGCTTTTTGAGTTCAAAAGGATTTTAAAGCCGTGTTGAAACGTCTTTGCTATTCACGCTTATTTCCTCCTAGTTTTACTGCCCTCTACTGGTCTGGTGGTGTAGTGCATTTATTTTTATTCTCTCCATATGTCACAGGCCTGATTTGCGGACTTCAGCCCGCGGTCGAAACGCAGACAAGAATGGGGGCACAGGAACCTTTTAGTTCCAGGGTAAAGTAGTTCTGGGGGCTTAAAGACCCCAGAACTCTTGGTCGAAATGCACCTAGAGAATCTGATGGCATGTCCAAAATATTGGTGGACACTTGTAGGAGGAAGCTTTATGCTTTCAACTCATGATAATGATGTGTGAAGCCAACAAGAATGACAAACAAATACTTCTTTAAACTGTAGATATCATGAGCAGGCATAATGAACACAAGAGAGTTTGAAAGAAGCTGCAGTTTACCCCACATCACCCTGTGTTCATACATCTCCTGAGTGGAGTGAAGTCCAGAGGGCAAGAAGGACAAAACAGCACATCAGCATACTTAATGAGGGCAGTCTGAAGTCCAGGGGGATCTCAAACCACAGGGATTCATAAAGATGCACATTAATCTGCATGGGTAATGATCACTGAAACACCCTGTCACACACACGCTCACACACACACAAAGAGTGTGCTGTACCAGCTGTTAAGAGGCAGAAACTCAACTGCACTTAAATATTTCATGAGACACAACGACAGTTTATCACACTCCCTCTCTGACCAGCAGACTCATTAAAGTGCCTCCACAAATACAGACACATCATGCATCTACAAACAACTCAGAGGAGTACAAGCGGCGAAATCAGAGCAAGCTCCGGAAGACATTTAGCCTCAAACATGAAGACAGAATTTCCCCTTCTCTCAGCACATTGAGCAGGAAGCTTGGTGGAGGGAGGAGGAGGAGGAGGAGGAGGAGGAGGAGGAGGAGGAGGAGGAGGAGGAAGGAGATCTGCTGCACAAAGCATTTTCAACCACGCTTCCTTTCTACTACGCAGACCTGTCACTGTGGCGGTTTGCAGACAAGAGGCCTGTTTTTACAACTAACAGGACAAGTATGATGTTTCAGCAAGTGTGCAAATATGTTGAAGTTGCATCAAAAGAAGTTAAAATTCAGCATCTTGAAAGCTCCTGGTGTAAGTTCTTCTTTTCTTGTTGTGCTGCCACTGAAACATAAATAAAGTGACAATCAGGACACGGCACTAATTGCTGTTGCCGTACATCAACAACCCAGCTCGCTTGGTGTTATAACTAATCCTCTTACAGGTGGAGGAAGAAAACAGACACACACCTGCCTCACCTGCTTCACCTGCTCACACAGCAGCCTAACATGACCGTCTGATACGTTTGATAAAGCTCATGGACCTCTGCCCTACTTCCCTTTTCTTATTTTCACACACAAGCTTGCATGTTCTTTCCTTTTGCTCAACACATCAACAGCACATGCTCATCCTGGATTAGATTACACACTTCCTGGAAGTGGAAACTGCTATTCACAGCGTTCATTTGCAATTTAAATACTGGTCATGACCTCCATACACATCTAGAGTTTGAAGCCTTTCACAAAGTGTGGAGCGGAAACTTGATAAAGGTAACACTGGCTGCAGTGTGCAGAGAGAAATGTTTGAGAGAAGCTGCAGGAAACATTTCACAGTACAGTATATTACATTCAAATGTGGAGTGCATACATTATGCAAACGTAAGGGATAAAGAAAGCGAGTGTGTTGTCAGAGGAAGAGGAACCCCGACAGGGTGAGCAGGACACAGATAACAAGTGTGGTTCCAATCTGCTCTAACAGCCTGCTGACTGAAGCTGGGTAACTCACAACATGAAACACAAGAACAGAAACAATGATGTCTTCATACTGCAATACTGCAGTGTATTAAGAACTGCAAAACGACCATGTAATAATGCATAATGATGTCTGATTGACTTAGATAGTGCATGATTAGTGTCATTAGCCTCACTGTGTGGAGACATGAGGTAGTGATGTGGGGAGCAAAACTGGAAGGTTCATTTATTTCCCAGTTAAATATTCATATTTGGAGCCAGCAGTACAATAACTGTATCACATGAGTCAGGATAACAATGTATTGGATTACTTTAACCCAGAGACTTGCTATACATTTCCCTGCCCATTACTGAAGGCAGTAGCTCTCAACCAAGCAGCAACCTCCAGTCTTAAAATATGAAGCCCATGTGGAATAATAATAATAATAATAATAATAATCCCATATGTTGGGACAGCATATACAGTCATGGCCAAAAGTTTTGAGAATGACACAAATATTACATTTTCACAAAGTCTGCTGCTTCAGGGTTTTTAGGTGTTTTTGTCAGATGTTTCTATGGTATAATGAAATACAATTACAAGCATTTCATAAGTATCAAAAGCTTTTATTGAGAATTACACAGAATTCATGCAATAAGTCAATATTTGCAGTGTTGACCCTTCTTTTTCAAGACCTCTGCAATTCTCCCTGGCATGCTGTCAATCAACTTCTGGACCAAATCCTGACTGATGGCAGTCCATTCTTGCATAATCAATGCTTGGAGTTTGTCAGAATTTGTGGGTTTTTGATTGTCCACCCGCCTCTTGAGGATTGAACACAAGTTCTCAATGGGATTAAGATCTGGGGAGTTTCCTGGCCAAGGGCCCAAAATCTTAATGTTTTGTTCCCCGAGCCATTTTGTTATGACTTTTGCTTTATGGCAAGGTGCTCCATCATGCTGGAAAAGGCATTCTTCATCACCAAACTGCCCTTGGATGGTTGGGAGAAGTTGCTCTGGGAGGACGTTCTGGTACCATTCTTTATTCATGGCTGTGTTTTTAGGCAAGATTGTGAGAGAGCCCACTCCCTTGACCGAAAAGCAACCCCACACATGAATGGTCTCAGGATGCTTCACTGTTGGCAAGAGACAGGACTGATGGTAGCGCTCACCTCGTCTTCTCCGAACAAGCCTTACTCCAGATGCCCCAAACAATCGGAAAGGGGATTCATCACAGAAAATGACTTTACCCCAGTCCTCAGCAGTCCAGTCCCTGTACCTTCTGCAGAATATCAGTCTGTCCCTGATGTTTTTACTGGAGAGAAGTGGCTTCTTTGCTGCCCTCCTTGACACCAGGCCTTCCTCCAAAAGTCTTCGCCTCACTGTGCGTGCATAACATTCTGGAGTATATGCAAATTGCCATTATAAAAACTGAAACAGCAGACTTTGTGAAAATTAATAGTTGTGTCATTCTCAAAACTTTTGGCCATGACTGTATGTCCATCGTCATCGTTAGCTGCTTGGCCCACATTTTATATAGGCATACAGGAACACTCAAACATACATGTAAATACACACATCAACGCACCCACAATGGAAACACCTGACACCCGTTCAGTCCCATTTTCATATACAGCTCCCCCGGGCAGGCTGGGATTTCTGAGATTGATTCAGTTTAACACCCGTTGCCTTTCATGCATGTGCACAAACACGCACACACACCTACAGGTGCATGCATACTAAGCAGCAACCTCCAGTCTGAAAATATGAAGCTCATGTGGAAGTGTTAAAAACTGCAATTCCTCGAGTGTCCACTTGAGGCTGGCTGCAGAAACAAAGAAAACCACATACACACCCATTCAAAGACATTCTCTATCAGCACAGCACTGTGCGGGGGTGAATTGTATTATGTATTGACTTCTCATTTTTAAGATATTAAACTTATGAGTGATGCCTGTAGTTTTGCGCTGTAGCTGTTAGCGAGGAGGCTAAAGGCCCGCCTCTTTACCTCATACTAGCTCAACAGACGTTAGGTTGAGTTCAACATTTCCAATATGGCTCCCGCCGATAATCGGCCTCAAAACAGCGCTTCAGAAACAGACGGGTGACGTCACGGATACTACGTCCATTTATTGTACAGTCTATGGTCTCAACATTTTCTCCTTTTCACCCTCACAGAAAAACAGAGATGCATTTCTGTCAGAGTGAACATCAATTTTAACGATCTTACCAGAAGAAGTCAGGAAAATAATGTTTGTTTTTTTACACATTTTTAATCTAGACGGATACTTTAACTATCCAGCAAGTTTGTTTTCCTGATTTAAGATTACTGGTACATGTAATTTTGACAACCTCAATGCAGACAAAGCAATAGTGCTTTGTGCCCCAACCTGAGATCTCTGCTGTCCTCTCAGGAGGGGCCTGGACCCCAGGTTAGGAATGAATGACTTAAAGCTCCTGTAAGGAACTTTTGGTTTGTTTAATTTTTTGGTGCCCTCTGTGGAGAAAGCAGTGCATCTTGTCTCTTTGCTGATCTTATCTTGTAGATGTGTAGGTAGTGCTTTCTTACAGAAGTCTCATTTTGCTTTATTTGAAGAGTCAAATGCGTCACTCGTCGAGCGTATTCTGTGTGGGAAAAGTCAAAAAGAAGGCTGTGCCTTTTGATTGGGATAAAGTCTGTGCAAACATTCTCTTGACATCCAGGAACCCAGATCATCAGCTAATACATTACAACTTTGTTCCTAGAGTTTATCTAACACCAAGGAAGCTTTGTTCAGTGAAAGTGATTTCTGACCGTACATGCACTTTGTGCTCTAAGAACGCCTCCGGTAGCTCACATGTTTTGGGAAAGCTCTCCTGTGGCCTGTTTTTGGGAGATGGTTGCCTCCAATTTATCTGAGATGTTTGAGATCAGTTTACCTCTGTCCCCTGTTACACTTATAATAAATGATCTTGATAATATAGACTTGACACTGAATAAGAAAAGGGTGGTACTAGCTGGTCTTACAGCAGTGAAAAAGATCATTGCAATGCGTTGGAAACCTCCGGAATGGGGAGGGGGTTTATTTTTCTTTTTTTATTATTAGTAATGTTATTTTTTTTGTCCTATAGGGGACTAAAATAATTACATTAAGAGGGGCCTAGTAGTTAAGGCATGGCCCCTCGTGCAGAGGTTATGGACCTCCTTGGGGCGGTCTTCCCCCTCGTCTTCCCCCTCGTCTTCCCCCTCGTCTTCCCCCTCGTCTTCCCCCTCTCTCTGCTTCCCACATTTCCTGTCTCTCTTCAGCTGTACGATCCAATAAAGGCAAAAATGCCCAAATATAAACTACTTTGGAGCATTAACTAATCAGAATCAAGTAACAGCCCTGTAATAAGAGAAGTTATGAACTGGCTTTCTTACTGATGACCTGGCTGTGTTAAATACTTGATTCTGATTGGTCAAAACCCCAAAACAGAGTAATTAATGCTGAATAGAAAGAGCGATATGAGGAAGAACTAGATCACACACACGTCACGTATTCAAAAGACTCAGTGTGGT
The DNA here is from genome assembly GCF_009762535.1 of Notolabrus celidotus. NCBI lineage: Eukaryota > Metazoa > Chordata > Actinopteri > Labriformes > Labridae > Notolabrus > Notolabrus celidotus. Next base: position 4,314,281 of record NC_048288.1, on the reverse strand, counting down.
TGTTATCCTATCATCTCTTCAACGCAGAGATCCTTCAGCTTCACATCTAACTTGGCCCTGGTGTGTTAGAATCACTCATGATGGTTTGAGATAGCATGATTGGTGGAGGAAATACCAGTGGTGCATTTATTCTGGTTACACCCACATATACTGGACTTTTAGAGACACCTGTGCAGCCGACAGGAAACGGTCCGGAGCGAGCGGTACTCACCCAGACCTCCTGTCCTGCAGAGGCCGAGTTGTTCGAGCTGCTCTCCACGAAGATGAGATGTGTGGCCGTGAGGTACAGTGTGCCATTCGTGGATTTGTTGCTGAAGCGATCCAACAGACGCACCTGCTCCACCTGCAAACACACACACACACCAAACACACACCAACTTTAATCAGCAGTCTGCTTGTAGTTAGGATGAAGGTTCATTTCCTCAGTTAGCCGTAGAAGGATCTACTGAACAGGAGAGGGCAGGGTTCTGCTAACAGGAATGAAACCTGGCAGAAAATGATCAAGTGGCACTTGGCTATGGCTCCAGCTGGCACGCCACCTAATCCTGACCACCTGGCCCGACGCTCAGCTGCCAGCTCCCATATAACGAGAATAACAAGTGATTTCAGCGCTGAATAACCCGGCTCATCTCAGCTAATAAGTGGTTGACGTGTAGACGTGCAGTGTTTGCAACCTTTCTGTTCTGATGCTCCCGGTTAAATATTTACTGAAGTCACACTCAGGGAGAAGGTCGTGATCCTCAGGCGCTAATAAACATGTTTCATCACCTCTGATAGTCAAAACATCCATCCAGCAGTATATTTACACTTTAAAAAAGTGTCTAAAAACACAGCTTTGGCCTTCTGTAGTTTATAACCATGGCACTTTTGACACACACATGCAACCTGTTTTGTTTCCTCCTCTCAAATCCTTGAAAATAAGACTTCCAGCTTTCTGCTGACTGTCATCGTGCACTAGTCTCTGCTGCCAGAAACACTGAAGTCTGCTGGGGCTGTTTAAGGTCGAAATTCATGATTCATCAAACTAGCAGCGCTGTTGTTGACTCAGACATCCTCTCTTTTGTTTCAGCTTCCAGTCATGACAGAATGAATGACCTCAAATCTGTCGCTGTGCAACGAGCACCACACATCTCTCTCATGGACAGGTTCCTCCGCAGGCTCAGTGAGGGGGAGTTTCTGCATGAATGAATGAGTCGCTCTGCAAAAAAGTTGCAAGGGTTTAAAGTTTAATGAGACAATCTAAGCTAATCTAAGCAGTCTAAGCTCCTTCGAAGGACTGGAATGACGACATTCAGGCCCCTACTTCAAACTGCATTCTTTCTTTTTTTAGAGCATGTAATAACTTCTTACTGAGACGCAGAATGTTGTACAAACAAACATATATGGTAGCATTTTTAAGACTGAGGGTAAACAAGAGTCTGGTTTTCTGAGAAAGAACAATGCTCTGGTCTGCGGTTTCATCCAAGCAAACAAACCACAAGGCCTTCAGACGGAGAGGCCACACCCGGTCTGCATGCAGTCACACCCTCCTGATCCGACTATATTACAGGGCATCATGGGAAGGCACAACCATCCTGGAGCCTCAACAATGAGGTCATACTCAACTGAGCAAGAAGAAGAGAGCTGAAAATGTAACCTCAAAATGCAGACTGACCATTGACTGGATTATATCGACCTGAGATTACCTGATGTGGACTCAGTTTGAACGGTTCCTGCTGAGTGATGACACCTGAACCTTAAATCCTGTACTCAGGTGTGTAGACAGAGACAGATTTACACTGCCTCCAGGTGTATACCTGCACACTGGATCAACAGCGTGTCAAAACTGGAGTCACAATAATCCCCAGATTTAACGAAGAAAATGTAACCTGTAGGGATGTAAGGATATATCACAAGACAGTGAAAAATATATACAAATAAGGGTGGATTAAAATAGGGTGGATTATTTTTAAACAGCAGAAGGCGCTATCTGTATTATACAGTCCCTCCAGGATTTCGCGGGATTTTTTTGTGATTGTTGCGGCCCAAAAAGCCTGAATTTGCGACAGCTTTTTGAAAAAATTGCGGTGAAAGTTGCGATTTTTTTTTTTTTTTTTGCTTTTTTCCTCCAATAACATCTCAGGGACAAGTAAAAACGCTAAATTACAGATTTTTAGAAAACATTCTTGATGTGGCCACTGACTGTATTTTGATTGTCTTGATTCACAGAAAAATGCCATGAAAGGTCTGTATTGCACATTTACGACGGTCCCTGAATGCACCTCACAGCGACTGATGCACTGTCAGTTCACGCACTCTGAAATGAATCTGCACCTTTGATGACTAGGAGTTGATCAAAACTTACTAAAGGTGTCTGATGTTTCACCAAACTGGATTAAATCAAGCTGTAGACGAGGAGCTTTTTACGGTGATGGCGGCAACAACGTCAAACCTCAAATATTAAACAGACGTCCCCCCGTTGTTTCTTTGACACTAACGCACACCGGGGGTAAAAATCATCAATGAAGATGAGACAGATGCATGGAGGTGAGGAGAGCTGGTTCATAAAGCACACCTGCTGCAGGTAGAGACCAAGCTAACACTGAGCCCCTCAATCTATAAATAACAACGTTGTCATGGTCACTTGTCCTGCCTGCTGTCCCCTCTCATCACCCGTTCTCTGTGCGTGTTTTGCTGTTGAAAAGTGGCGATCAAGTGAGGACTTATGTTTATGTTCCAAGGAAGTTAAATTGATGACGAAACCGATGACGTACAGGGGCTGAGATTATTGTAATTGGTCAAAGTGCGGTGATTGTATAAAATTGCAAGGCCGCGAAACAATCGCGCTGATTGGTTGAATTTGCGTTGATAGTTGCGATCACGAAATCGCAACTTCCTGGAGGGACTGATAATATACTCTGCTTGTTATCGATTCTGGCGCCCCCTTGTGGACAAAGTGATACCTCTTATCTCTTGTCCTGTACATGCAAAATAATTGTCTACAGACAATAACCTCATTCTGTTGTCTTTTAACATTTAGACTTATCTTACAATGTGATTATTTGCAATGAAAACAGCCATAAAAGGGTGTTTCTAAAGCGAGATGTCAATCACCTGTTCTGACACCTACCCCCTCAGAGCAGTTTTAGACATTAAAATGACAACAGAGAAAGTATCAGTGTTGTTGTAGATGGTCTTGTTTGCTTTTGAGGGTCATAAAGAGGCATCAGTATCAATTTCAGTCTGTTTCTCAGCCAGTTAAAAACTCCTCATAGTGCCTTTAAGCATCATTATGGCTGTTTCTGAAACGGCCTGCTACATACTACTTACTAATGTAGTAGGCAGTAGGTATTGCCTACTACATACTGCGTTTGAATTTAGTATGTAGTATGACTGTTCTGTCCGATCTGTCATGCAGCATGCTGAGCCAGACTTCGCTGGATTTCCAGTTTCGGAAAGCGGAAGTAAACAACGGCGAAGCCGATAAATAAAAAGCTTATTTAGCATCACTTATGATTTAAAAAGTTAGGAAGTGGTTTATATGTAATTTGATAACTTTCACAGCACCCAAAAACGGATTTCCTCCCGTCAAAAAATGAGGAAAAAGAAAAAGCAGAACGAGCGCTGTGCATTGTGGGAAACAGTACGCGAGGCAGACTGGTCCGATGCACACTGAGATATTTTCCCGTATCAGTAGACATCCGGGGAGTTTTGGCATACTGCAGATTTTGCTCTTGTTCACATACTACTTACTACATACTGAATTTTGGACATATCAGTACGTACTGCTAGTATAGTAGGCGATTTCGGAAACAGCCACTGAGTTGAGCGTAACAGACATGGCGGCAGCAGGTGAAGACCGAGCAGGTCAGGATGCACCTTTGTGTTTACAGTCTGAGGCATGGCAGCATTTTGTCTTTCCTTGATACTCCTGAAGAAAAACATATCAATTCACAGCCAGGAGCAGAAGCTGATTTACCTTATATGTTTTAATAATTAATACTTTCATTTGGGAATCGTTCACTTTCCATTTCTCTAGAATTGTTCTGAAATTTTGAGTTACAACACACCTTAAAAATGAAAAAAGATGACTTTGTTTACAAAGAAATATAAGAGAACAAATATATATCCCAACTGTCCGTATCTGAGAATTGAAATAAAATAATAGTTATTTAAATTTTGAGTGAAATCCAGTTTTCTTGAAAATCGTTAGAGAATCGTGAGTAAATCGTATCATGAACTAAAAATCAGGATTCAAATAGAAACATGGGTTTAGCGTTCCCTTACATCCCTAGTAATAATGTTCATGTTATATTAAAGTACAGCTTTCATATGTTTTTATTTGGGTTGTGTATCTTTGCTCAAAAGTCAGGGTGGCTCCATTCCTTCACTTGTCCAGGTTCACACCTGTGAGTTTGTTCTCTGAGTGGGTGCAGTGTAGAGACACATCCTTAAAGATACCTGGCAACTAATGAACTGTCCTCTCATGCACTTATGATGCACTGTCAACTCATCATCTAAGACCTACGTCACTCCTCATTTAAGGATGGCCTATTATCAATCAATCTTTATTTATAAAGCCCCAAATCCCTACAAATGTTCTCCTCAGACTCTTTCCAAACAGAGCAGGTCTAGACCGTACTCTGTGTACTATTATTAACAAAGACCCAACATCAAGACAGGATCAGATCCAGTCCCATCTTACAGACAGGACTCAGTCTGATCTCATCTTAATCCACCATGAGCAGAGCACTTTGCAGCCTTTAGCAAGTTACAGTGGCAAGGACAAACTTCCTTTAACAGGCAGAAACCTCCAGCAGGACCAGACTCATGTCAGACACACATCTGCTGAGACCGTGTTGGAGAGAGGGAGTTGATAGTACTAGTAGTATAAAGATACTAGAACGACCATCTGTTTAATACTGAAAGAGGATCTCTACACTCAGGGTACAGAATGTTGTGATAAACCTGTTCACGTGTTCTGACTTCAGTTTATAAACTCATGTTCTTGTTTTCTCTCTGAGTCCCTCTGGGGTCAGGAGAGGAGAGGACAGTTTGTTTAAATATCACTACATAAATAGGA